>NW_022143034.1:0-29455 GCF_007565055.1 Rhinopithecus roxellana | reverse complement strand
AAAAAACACAAAGAATATGATATAAAATATATGTGACTCATAAAATCTCAAATATTTACAACCTTGCCCTTTTCAGAAAAAGTTTGCCAACCCTAATATAAAAAATAATATATTTTAGAGTTTAAGATATGAAACAAATTGCTTTGTGGGCAGATTTGGATGGAATAAATGGAGTTAAACTGTTATAAGATTTTCCCCTTATCTGGGAAGTGGTAAAAGTACTGATTTATACTAGACTTTAATAAGTCAAGGGTGCATGTTATCACTTTAAACACCAAAATAATGATGAAAATTGTATAATCCACAAGCTAGTGTTGGGCAGGATGGGGTGGTGAAACCTAAACCATAAAAATACTTAATCCTAAAGGAGGCAAGATATCAGGGGAAGGCCAGGCACAGTGGCTCATGCTTGTAATCTCAACGCTTTGGGAGATCGAGGTGGAAGGATTACTTCAGCCCAGGAATTCGAGACCAGCCTAAGCAACATGGTGAAACCCTGTCTCTACAAAACACACACACACAAATCTGAGTGTGGTGGTGCATGTCTGTAGTCCCAGCTACTGAGGAGGATCACTTGAGCCGAGGAGTTTGAGGTTTCAGCGAGCCATGATCACATCACTGCACTCCAGCCTGGGTGACAAAGTGAGACTCCATCTCAAAATAAAAGAAAAACAAAGGAAAAGAAAAAAGAAAAAAAAGCAGTAAAGAACACAAAACAGGTAGGGTGCATTGAAACATAGATATTATATTTAAACAGAAGCTGAGGAGGGTGTATGAGAACTTCCTTCAGGATCTGATAGGTCGGATGCCAAGTGGGCTGGCCTTGTTCCATGTGGCTCTCAAATCAGGACTAGACCAGTGGAAGCAAGTTGCCCCTTGGCAGAATAGCCGGAGCTACCCAAACAAGAATGGGCTGCGAGGGCACTGGTCCAAGTAGAGAGTGGGGATCGTGAACATGTGGCACATACACCAGGCAGAGGTTAAGAGCTTGGAAATCCTTGGTCTGATCAACTTCTCCAAGCCTTACTTTCCTCACCTGTAAGGTGAGGTTGATAATGCCTGCCCCATGGAGTTGCATGAGGATTAAATGCATGTAAACATCCAGCACAGTGTCTGACTCACGGAAAGAACTCAGTAATTGTTAGTTACACTTATAATTTCAGCATCTGAGAGTTGGTTGGCATACACCATCTTTTAGATCCTTTCAGCCTCAATATTCTGGAATTTCTTCACATAACTAAATGCTCAGGAGTTCATGTTTTTACCTTGATGATGTGAGTCATCCATGACAGCTGCTCTGGGGTATCACAATAAAGCTGTTCCTGGGATCTAAATGTTAAGCGTCCAGACCTGAAGATCCAAAGGGAAACCTGGTGCCTCTTGGTTCTGGCCCCACTAACTCTTGGAGCGGCATGAGCCCTCACTCTAGTTCTCTGCTTTCACCAGCTACAGTGCGTGTTCCCACAGTACCCCAAGGCACTGTGGAAGAAATTACTGAATCTCTGTGGCATCATCAAACCCCAATCATGGAATCCCAAGGGAACCTTCCCCTTTTTGAAAGGCTGTTTTAACATCAAGCTCATGGATATATGAAGGGTTTTGAGCTCTTTGAAAAATTCCCACCTGAGTCAGGGCAGTCAGGGGAAAAAAACAAGTACTTTTCCATCCTGATGGGAATGCAAGAGAAAAACACTTGTGCATGCTCTGAGAAACAGCTTTGGCTGAGATCAGTCATCCAAGTTGGACAGAGCTGTGACCACTGGGGTCCGGAACCAACAAAGCACCATGGAAACATGAGGTCTTGGCAAGGTAAAACCACATGTGCTTCTCCCTTAGCGGGGTACCTTCTAAAGCAGTGGCTCTCAGTCCATCACCTGCTGCCTAGCCCCCAAATACAGAGACTTAGATTTGACTGGCTTGGTGGGGCATGGGCATGCTGTGCATGAGAGTTTTTTAAAGCCCCTCCAGTAACGTTCACGTGCTTCCAAGGTTAAAAGCCTGACTCTACAAGGAAACCCAACTTGTGTTAGTCCAACAGCTGACCACATATGGGTGGGGTGATTTCAAAAGCAAAATTAAAGCAGGGCATGCTCTCTTAATTTATAGATTTCCTTGATGTTTGTATACTTATGATGTGTCTGGAGTGCGATTTTCTAGCCCCTGTCCCTTCCTTGAGGGAATACAGCCATTTCACGACCTTGATTAAACATCGAATCTATCTGAACACTGACTTCCTCATCTATAAAATGTGAATAGGACTAGCTTCCCTGTCTTCTTCATGGGGTTGTTATGAGGATCAAAGAACTGGAAAGGGTTGTATAAGTGAGAGAGGGCCATACACAAGGGAGAGGTGACTTGTCTTCCTGGATGAAAGGAAGAAGTATCTCCTAGACATCAGGGAGGACTTTCAAGGTCAACTTATGTGGCACTGAGGTCACTCTTCAGTGCACATTAAATTCCTGGGCTCTTTGAAAAGTTGTAATGCTCTCACTGTGACCTTAGGGGCAGGGTTTATGACCTTTTTGGCATTTTTACAGGCTCAGAGGGCCATAAGTGCATGCAGACCACACCAGCAAGGGTGTGGACAACACTGCTCTCCACTAAGCACTGAGCTGTGCTGGTGAGCTTGGAAGGGGAGGGCCCAAGTCAGCCAGTGTCATCCCCTGCATGGTTTTGAATGATAAGCAGGTCCTGTGAGTGACTACGTGCTCCACTGCACAGGGTAGCTGTAAGCTATCACCCTATGTGACCTACAGGGACTGTAGGATGCTGCATGGACCTGTGAGCGGGTGCTGGATGTGACTAGCTGTGGATGCTGAGTCAGAAAACCATGAGTCATGCCTCGCTGGCTGCTCCATTAAAATTCCAGGTGCTCTAAGGCGTACAGGATGTTAGCACAGCGTCCTGTCAGTGTGGTGCTTGGCTAGTCACATGCTGCCACCAGTGGACGGTGAGAATGAGGAACAGAGAACCCTTCTGAGGTAGCTGGGTTGACCTCTGAATATATGTCTCAGAATTCTAGAGTAGATGAGGTGAGCAGACCTTCAAGATCATCTTGTTTACTAGATCCAGAGAGGCTAGCGAACCTGCCAAAGGCTATTCAGCAAGGTACGAACAGAGTCATGTATAGAACTGGATTCTCCTTAACCTAGTCAAGTACGCTTTCCCTGAGACCAAAGTCTTTTAGAAAGTATAGAAAGACTTATTACATGTGTTGTCTTCTATCCCGAATTTCCAGAAGAAATCTATTGTTTTGCCCTGTCTGTAGATCAGTATTTCCAGCTGTCTTTATTACCATTAGTCATCCTAGATTTACCATCAGGAATACTGGCCAAAGAATGATTTAGGATCAACAATGTCACAACCTTTGGGTAGACACAACCTCTAGTCTGATTACAAAAAACATTCGAGATGGCTTCAAAAGTCTCAAACCACAATTAAATACTCTGTCCTGTGCTGATGGTCCCAGAGAGACCTCACCACCAATCACAGACCTCATTCCAGCCAGAGACCAGTGCATCCTCCTGTCTCCATCCCCTGATGCCCACAGATATCCAATATTATACACCCTGTGCCCCAAGAGAGGGAAGCAGTCCCAACAGGAAATAACATATTCAAAGTTTACTTGTAGTTTTGCCCTTGGCCTCAGACAAGGGGATGCCTTACTTTTAGATCACATTTTCTTCAACTTCCTCATGGGATTGCTATGGTTGGATGTGTACTCTAAAGTTCACATGTTGGAAACTTGATCCCCAATGTAGCGGTGGTAGGAGGTGTGACCTATAATAGGTGACTAGGTTCTGCCCTCACAGATTGATTAATGTCATTATTGTGGGAGTGGATTTGTTATAAAAGGATGAGTTTGGCCCCTTTTGTCTCTCTCTCTTTCCCTCATTTGCCCTTTTGCCTTCTGCCATGGGATGGCACAGCAGAAGGCCCTCACTAGATGCCAGCCCCTCAATCTTGGACTTCTCAGCCTCCAGAACCATGAGACTATAAATTTCTGTTCATTATAAATGGCCCAGTCTGTGGCATTATAGCAGCACACTACAGACTAAGATAGGGACAGCTGAGGCCAACCCAGAGCCAGGAAGGAGCAACCTGCAGAAGACAGTCCCATAGTGAAGATGAACAAGCAGACCTTAATGATGGCAGGTTCCAGAGCCCTGACTCCTCCTATACTGATGTCTTCCACAGTCAGCAGCAGCTTTAGCTTCGCCTCAGCCACCATTGGCCAGAACTTTAAACAGGACCAGGGATTCGTCAAAGCTGGATGGTGGCAGGTGTGTTAATCAGTGAACCCCAACAGGAAGGGAGTCTCAGGAAGGGAGACCATCAGGAAGGTCTCCTCCCAGAGACAACTGGGAAGTAGTTGTGTGAAGGAAGGGAGGCTTAGAACCACTCATTCTCAGAGATGCAACAATGCAAAAGGAGATGGTGGCCTAAAGCATGAAGAAAAGCACTCACCTTTCCTAGAGCCCAGCAGTATCCCTGCTGGGCCCCTTCCTATGATCCAGGGCTCTGTTCACCAAGGTGGTGCCTCTTTTGACTCATGACCTTTTATGTCTGGAGCTGGAGGACTCATCTTGCCCAAAATACCACTTGCATCATGCCACTCCCCTGTTAGAGAACCTTCTATAGCTCCCCATTTCCCACTACAGCAAATTAAAATTCCAGGCTTGCTGCATGATCTTAGGCCGGTCACTCCATCAGTTTAGTTTTTGTAAATGTAAAATAAAAGATTTGGTTTCAATCATTTTAGAAGTCTCTTTAAGCTAAAAGGCACTCTGAAAAATCTCCATTCTCCTTGCACTGGGGTTTAATTGTCCTACCTTAACTCCTCATTTTGCCCCACACCAACCCCACACTCCAGTTCAGCCAGCCTGCTCCTGCTCCTCAAACCCATCATGCCACGCCCTCCCCTCGCCTGCCCTCTCTCCTCCTTGGTGTTTATCTCAGTCCCACTCACCCTTCTGTGAGCAATTGAGTTTCACCTCCCACATGAGATTCCTCCAGCCCACATTCATCTCTCAGCTCTCTGAATCCTATTGCTTTTTACAGCTGCTTGCACCTATTTTGGTGCTTAATTCTTCTCCAGTGATTTTATGCGGATCCGTTTTCTCTCCCCAGAGGGTTCTTTAACATTTGATTTAGTAACTACCAGCCAAGCACAGCCCAACTTGGGTTTTTAGAAGGGTGCTCAGACAGTTAATTGACAGTAGCAAAAATGCAACTTGATGAAAATGATGATTGACAATAAAGTCCTAAAAATCTACAAGGCACAGATGACATCCCAGGAAAGTAGAACTTTTGAGCCTCTAGAGAAAACCCCATACCTGTGCTCAGTGTCCAAAGCAGACATTTGGAGACAAGTGTGTGAGTTGAAGTGGGGGGTGGGGATGGGGATGGAGGCATTGGGATGTAGAGTCTAACTCCAGAGATTCGGGGATGGCTATGCCACCAACTAGGTATGTGACCCAAGCAGGTTCTCCCCGATCTTGCATCAATAATTTGAAGGACTCAGACCACCAAAGGTTCTCAAATATCCCTTTCTACTCTTATTTAGAAAGACAGTATTTCTAGAAGCCTTGGGAAAACTTCCTGCAGGAAGGCAAGGAAAACCAACCTTCAGGAAGAACCCTGGGCTGCTGCAAAACCAATGTTACCTAGCTTGTTTTAGTAATGAAAAGGTATCCTTTTCTCATTCAGTGAGTTCACCCAGCTCCCACCGTTGGTTTTGCATTGACAGGCCTGTCATGGGTATGTTACCAAGGCAACAAGTGTTTTTCCCACGGGCATGACAATCTTCTGGGAACTTCTGACCCATTCGAGGAAAATAAAATTCTAGCAAAAATGGTATTTTATTAGATACAATGATTTCTTGCCAACTTGCTTTTGCCAACTGCAGTTTTGAGTTAATGATATTTCAGTTTTATAAGCCAAAACATTCAAAGCAGGAATCTGTTTTCATATGTATTGCTTGTTGAGTCCATTTAAAAGTTTAAATAAAAGTCTAATTTTGGTTCTTCCCTTGAGCTCTATTACATTGTAAGGTGGCAAAGGGTGCTGGCCCTGGATCCAAGCTCAGGACTGACCTCAGCTTCCTGTACTAATTAGCTGGATGATTTTGGACAAGTTACCTAGCTTCTCAGTTTTCTCATCTGTAAAATGGGGAAAATAGCACAGGCCATCTTAAAGTAAGGCTATTATACATGAACTGTGCTTATCATAGAGCTTGGTTTTTCTAGGGAGGCTCACACCATGAATTTAGTTTTAAGTGATCCTCAAATGATAATATCCCCAGTGCCCAACAGAATGAACTTATACCTTCTCTGAAGACACTCACCTTCATCCTAGGCCTCAAAGAATCTCATAAGCACATTTTCAAGGAGTCTGAGCAGCATGCAATCAAAAATAACCAGGTACAGTACATAAAGAAAGTAGATACATAGGAGCAAGAATCAGCAGGAAAACAAAAGAAACAGATCACAAAGACTTTGGATACTGAAATCATCAAAATTGTAAAATTATAAAATGAATTTTTGTTGTTTATTTGTTTTTTGAGACCAAATCTTGCTCTGTTGCCCAGACTGGAATGTAGTGGTGCAATCTCGGCTCACTGCAACCTCTGCCTCCCAGGTTCAAGCAATTCTCCTGCCTCAACCTCCTGAGTACTGGGACTAGAGGCACACACCACCATACCCAGCTAATTTTTGTATTTTTAATAGACACGGGGTTTCACCATGTTGGCCAGGCTGGTCTCGAACTCTTGACCTCAAGTGATCTGCCTGCCTCAGCCTCCCAAAGTGCTGGGATTACAGACGTAAGCCACTGTACCTGGCCCTTAAAATGACTAAGTTTTTAAAAAATAAGACAAACTTGAAGTTTTTATGGGGATCCAAAGTTATTTAATTACCAATTTGGTAAGAAACTAAATGTAAGTTAAGTTTGAAAAATAAAAAAACCAGTTTCCAAACTCTTCAATGATCAGAGTTAAGAGAAAATTAGACACAATTGAAGGAGATTGAATAAACTAGAAGATATATCATAATAAATTACTTAGAATGCAGTATAGAAAGACAAAAAGATGGTAAAGTTGGGAGAGAGGTTAAGAGACATGGTACATGGAGTGAGCAGGCCAAACGCCGTGCTGGCATTCCAGAAGGAAAAGGCAGAAATGATCGAGTAGAGGCAACACTTCAAGAGATACTGGTCAAGAATTTTCAAAACTGATGAAAGTAATCACGCCACAGATTCAGGACACGCTAAAAATGCCAAGCAAGATAAATTTACATAAATGAATGAACTAGAAAACAAACATACAATATAGACAATGGTATATTTTTACAAAGATGGCCACAGCATTTTGTCTCATCCTGTATGCCCTTTTGCAATGTGATTTTTGCCATTCTTTCCCATCAAGAGGTGGTGTCTATTTCCTTCACTTTGAATCTAGGCTACTACAGAAACTTGCATTGACCCATAGAAGCAGCAGAAATGACTTTGGGGCCCGGACGTTAGAAGGCTTTGGGCTTCTATTAGTGCTCTTTTGGGACTTTGGGTCCCCATGTAAAACGTCCAGACTGCGCATAGAAAAACAGGCCAAGGGGGACACGAAGACACCCAGGTCCCAGTACCAAGTCCCCAGACATCTCATTTGGGCCCACCAAATCCATCCCAGATGATACTATGTGGAACAGGGATGAGATGTTTTCTGCTGAAGTCTTCCCCCGATTCAGGTTCACAGAACTGTTTAGTAAATATAATGGTTGCTAACTGTAAGTCCACTGATTTTTTTTATTTTGCTATGCCTCAATAGAGAACAGTGACACAGAAGATCAATAAAATCAGGCATGGTGGCTCATTCCTGTAATCCCAACCCTTTGAGAGGCTGAGGTTGAAGGATAGCTTGAGCCTGGGCGTTCAAGACCAGCCTGGCCAACATAGTGAGACCCCACCCCTACAAAAAAAATTTTTTTTAAATTAACAGGTGTGGTAGTATGCACCTGTGGTCCCAGCTACTTGGAAGTCTGAAGAGAGAGGATCTCTGAGGCCCAGAGGTTGAGGCAGCAATAAGCTGTGATCATGCCACTGCACTCAGCCTGGACAGCAGAGTGAGACCTTTCTCAAAAAATAAATAAATAAATAAAATAATAAAGTGGTTTGAAAAAAATAATAAAGTGGACAAACTTCTAGTAAAGATAAATCATAAATAATCAGTAACCAGAACAAAAGCAGGACATGACTACAGAGCTGCAGGTACTGAAGGGATAACAGAAAACCATAACACAATTTTATGCCAACCACTGCAAATTTACTCGAATGGACACCTTCCTAGAAAAAAAAAACCTTCCAAAGTTGAATTTAAGAAAAAGAAAACATGAACTAATTCTAAACTGCTAAAGAAATTGAAGCAGGAGTCACAAATCTAACGGAAAAATAATATTCCAGGCCCAGATGGCTCATTGGCAAGTTCTACCAAACATTAAAAGGAAAAAAATCCATTATTATTACACACTATTCCAGAAAACAGAAAAATAGGAACACTCCCAAATTCATTGTATGAGACTGTAAAATATTGGTACCCCAAATCCAGCAAGGGCAGAGAGAAAAAAGAAACTTACAACTCAATCTCATTCATGAACATATAAGAAAAATAACCTGAAACAACTGTTAGTAACTAAGCCTAGCAATATAAGGAAAAAATACACCATGATCAACTAGATTTTATGCCAGCAATGCACAGATCATTCAGTATTAGCAAGTCTATTAATATAACTCAACATAATAGATCTAAGAGTAAATAATTATATGATTATTTCTATAGATGCTGAAAAGGCCTTTAACAAAATTTAATATGAATTTCTGATTAATTAAAACTCAAGGAGGTATAAATTTATGGTTATTTCCTTAATATGAACACACACACATACATATGCTATGTATGTACGTATGATTCCCAAAGGCCATCATCTAACTGAATAGGAAAATATTCATTTCCCATTGCTTTTTGTAACCTTAAGACCACATGGTCCTTAAAAATATGAAAACATAATCAAATTACATTGTAATAAGATAAATTAAAATATTTCTTACCTGTATCATTTGCAAAAATTCTAAGTCTTGACTGCATGTTTTATTGTCAATATAGCTTTATTGTCAAGCTATGGAAAAATAAGCAATTTCATATATATTGTTGGTAGGAATGAGAACTGGTACAATCTTCATAGAGGTAAATTTGTTACTATCTAACAAATCTATATATGTGTTCACCCTCTGACCTAGAAACCCCAGTTCTAGGAATTTATCCTAAGTTAGATGTATAGCCTAGCATAAGCTGAACTTGAAAAAGATACATGCATATGACTGTTCATGACAGTATTATTTGTCATAGCAAAATATTGGAAACAACCTAATGGCCATGTTGGGAGGCTGGTGGAATATACAATACATATTGGAATATTCTGCAGTTGGAAAAAAATAAAGATCTCTGAACCGATATAGTATTATTTCCAGGACATACAATTAAGTGAAAAAAAATCAAAATGCAAAAAACACGTATAGTAGGTTATCTTGTGTAAGAATAAAGGAAAATAAAAATGTATTTTCTCAAAAGGAAAGAAAGGATATTAAACTAATAAAATTGGTTACCTACAGGAATGATAGAAATGGGATAGAAAGGGTAGGGGAAGGGGATGGGACCTCTCTGAGTACATCGTTTCATATAGTTTTTGACTTTCGAACCACGTTAATATTTTATATATTGAAAAAACTTAGTAAAAAGCAAGAATGGAAGAAACAAAATTAAATACAAACAGACACACTTAACTGTATGCCAACTAGGTTATATAATTACACAGAGAGAACAAAAAATAACTCAAGCAATTCTGAACACAATATTTTGATGATACACCCTGAGTGGCATATATTCTAAGGGACAGAAGAAGGGCAAAGGAATTTTGAAGTTCATTTGTTGTTAGTGGTGTTGTCACAGCAATTCCAGTACTGTGTTGTAGGATTCAGCAAGTGAGTAAACACTGGTGTGTATGTAGCCCAGATTTGCGTTGTGGGTGAAAGACGATACAAATATGGAATGAAAGAGGGAGATGAAAACGTGTAATTCTACCTAAATGAAAGATATCTTTATAAATTTATTGTGTGCTTTTAAAAAAGAAAACTCTATTTCTTAGTTTTGTCACTGAGAAGGCCTACACAATAACACTTCAGCAGCAGCCAACATTCCCAGCACCTGGACTTGGGTTTCTAAATAACACTCCCCTATCAATGGAAGCCTTGAAGAAACAGCTGATTCCAGGTTTGGGATAGAGGAAATACGAGGTTAGCTGGGAAAATCTTGTACCATGAAGTTTAAAAGTGCTTAAAAATTGATAGGGACACAGAAGTCACCTTGAAGAGGCTCTCACTGGCCAAATCTGTCATAACTTGGACATCAAAATGAAAAATAACAGGACTGGATTACAATACACAGGTTAGTAAGAGTCCATAAATGAATTTCTTTTCTTTTCTTTTTTTTTTTTTTTTTTTGAGACGGGGTCTCACTATATTGCCCAAGCTGGTCTCCAACTCCTGGGTTCAAGCTATCCTCCCTGCTTAGCCTCCCATAGATGAATTTCATATGAAAAAGATAAGACAAAAAGGAGTGGGGAGTTCAGTTAAATATTTTTTAAGTGGGGGAAAAAAGGGAATCTCGTTTTTATGGAGGAAACCCAACTAACAATAGCAGAAGGAAGAAGGAATGATAGAAAAATCACTGTCTTACAATCACCATGGTAAAAATTTAGGCAAGAAATATCAATGGATGCTAAAAAATCCCTGGGAAAAAGGGTAGTCACACAGTCTCACAGTATCTCCCTATGGATGATTTATAAACCACATGGGGAAGGTACCTTCACAAGGGAAAAAGGTCAGGTAGCCGCCACCTTCACCAAGTTATCAAATTTGGCATCACCAACTGGGGGATTCAAGAACATCACTGTTTGTTGTTCACACACAAAAACTAGCTGAAGATGTTCATCGACACAAAATAAACAAAAAGCTGAGAGAACTATTCTTGATGAAAAGAGATTAAAGAGACAGGACAAATAAATGCAATGTGTGGTCTTTGATAAATCTAATAAGCAATGACTGAAGAAATGAACAAAATAATAAAAAGTCAATTTATTTAATTCACAACATTAGCAGATGAAAGGAGTAAGCCATGCAATCATCCCAATAAGTACAGAAAAAGCATTAGATGAATTTCGATACCCACTTCTAATTTTAAAAAATCTCTTAGCAAATTTGGAATAAAGGTTTCTTAATCTCAGAGCATATCTACAAAAAAGCCTTTAGCAAACAGCACAATTACTGATGAGAAGTTAAACATTTTCCTTTTTTTTTTTTTTTGAGACAGAGTCTGGCTTTGTCACTCAGGCTGGAGTACGGTGGTGCAATCTCGGCTTACTGCTACCTCCACCTCCCAGATTCAAGCAATTCTCCTGCCTCAACCTCCCGAACAGCTGGGATTACAGGCAACCACCATCACGTCTGGCTAATTTTTGTATTTTTGTAGAGATAGGGTTTCACCATGTTGGCCAGGCTGGTCTTGAACTCCTGACCTCAGGTGATGCACCCACCTCAGCCTCCCAAAGTGCTAGGATTACAGGCGTGAGCCACCATGCCCAGCCTAACATTTTCCTTTGGAACTTGGGAATAAGACAAGAATACCTCCAATCATCACCTCTTTGAAAAAAAGAAAAAAATGTGCAGGTACCAGCACAGTAGGGTAAGAAAAAGAAATAAAAGGTATACGGATTGAAGAAGAAGTAACAGCACCGTCATTATTGGCAGGATTATGTGTGTTAGGTTGGTGCAAAAGTGACTGCTATTTTGCCGTTGCTTTGTTACAAAGAAATAGAGCGCTAATCCAGACTTGAGCCTGGATTCTCTGTTTTTTAAAAGGTCAATTGGAACAATGCTATGTGAATTAGCTCTTCTGGTGGGAGCATTAAGCAGCATTAAAAGTAATGGCAAAACAGCAATCACTTTTGCACCAACCTAATAGAAAACCCAGAAGAATATACAGATAAATTATTACAATTTATAAGTTTAGTTGAGTTCAAAATCAACACAAAAATTCGTTTTATTTCTATATATCAACAACAAACATTTTCAAAATAAAAATTTAAAACAAACATTTTCAAAATAAAAATTTACAATAACAAACATTTTCAAACTAAAATTTAAAAACCCTCTTGCCACACAACAAAAATATCTAAACCTATGAATAAATTTAACAAAATACGTCCATGCCTGCAACAGAGAAAACTCTGAGAGGCGTTGAAGATCTAAATACATAGTCATGACTTGAAACACTCAATATTGTAAAGATGTGTATTTTCCCCAACTTGATTCATAGAATTCAAAGTAATCTCTATCAAAATCCCAACAGGTTTTCTCCAGTGACAATTGCCAAGCTGATAGTACCATCTACATGGAAATTCAAAGGCAAGGCACTTCTGAAGAAGAAAAAGTAGGAAGACTTCTTTTCTCAAAAACAGAAGTTAATATAAAGCTACAAAATTAAGACAATGTGTTATTGGCCCTGAGACAGATAAATGAACTAATAGAGCAAAAAAGAGTACTGACAGACGGAAACATGCATGAATCCTTAATGTACAAACAGAGGCAGCTCTTCACAGTGGTAGGGAAACAACTGCTTTTTCAATAAATGGTACTGAGACAACTGGGTATCTGCATTAAAAAAAAAATGAGGGGCTGGATGTGGTGACTCATACCTGTAATCTCAGCGCTTTGGGAGTCCAAGACAGGAGGGTTGCTTGAGCCCAGGAGTTCGAGACTAGCTTGGGCAACATGGTGAAACTCCTTCTCTACAAAAAATACTAAAATCAGCCAGGCGTGGTGGCATGTGCCTGAACAGAATATTTTGATTATATAACCTGAGTGGGTGTGTGGTCCCAGCTACTTGGGAGGCTGAGGTGGGAGGATTACTTGAGCCTGGGAGGTTGAGGCTACAATGAGCCATAACTGCACCACTGCCTTCCAGCCTAGGCGACAGAGTGAGACTCTATCTCAAAAAGAAATAATAATGACAGCATTGGGTTCCTCTCATATACTATTCATAAAAGTCAATCCCAGATGTAGGGGGATTGACTTAAATGAGAAAAGTAAATTTATAAAGCTTTTAGAAGGAATTATAGGGTATCTTCATGACCTTGAGATAGGAAAGAAGTTCTTTAAGATACAAAGAGCACAAACCATAAAGGAAGATTTAAAATACATATACTTAAGAATAAAGGCTGGGCACGGTGGCTCATGCCTGGAATCCCAGCACTTTGGGAGGCCGAGGCAGGCGGATCACTTAAGATTAGGAGTTTGAGACCAGCCTGGTCAACATGGTGAAACCCCGTCTCTACTAAAAATACAAAAATTAGCCAGGCATTGTGGCAGACACCTATAATCCCAGCTACTCCGGAGGCTGAGGCAGGAGAATCACTTGAACCTGGGGGCAGAGGTTGCAGTAAGCCAAAACCAAGCCACTGCACTCCAGCCTGGGTGACAGAGCCAGACTCTGTCTCAAAAAAAAAAAAAAAAAAAAAAAAAAAAAAAAAAAAAAAAAAAGAGAATATACAAATGGAAATGGTGGGACTACATATGATAACAGAACTCTGAGCCACAGTCGGCAATCGGCCAGCCCAGAGAACCGAACTGCAGCCTCTGCAGCAATCAGCCCAGAATGGTTAGGTTTGGTTAATGACTGCCATCTTCTCTATTTTTTGCTCTGCTTCCAACTCAGGACCACTCAGAGAAAGCCAGATACACTCCCAACTGGATAACTTCAGATGCCCTGCCTCTAGTCAGCTGGTCCCCAGCTCCCTGAAACCAACAACCTCCAACCAGATCAGATCTGAAGATTTCCCTTTTTTTCCACTGTGAAGCTTTCCCGCTCCCCTGCCTGCCTTTGAATCTTGGCCAAACATAAGTTATGTCTTGCTACATCAAGCTCTGAATAAATAGCCTCTGTTTGTCCTCATTTGGGTGGTCTTCATTTATTTACACAAAATTAAGAATTTTGCTCATCAAAAGTCCCCATAGAGTAGGACAAGCTTCAGAGTGGCAGAAGATATCTGTCATATATGCAACCACCAAAGAGCTAGTGTACAGCATATATGGAAACTCCTAAAAAATCAATAGGCAAAAGACTTGAACAGGCACTTCACAAAAGAGAAACTCAAACAATCGATATGAAAACCCTCCTTGGCCTCATTAGTAATCAAGGAAATACAATCATCCTGTTCTGAAGGCATAGCAAGCATTGCCATTCTCCCCCATGGCTCAGAGCAATAACTGACTTGCCCCAGAGGAGCCTCAAGCCTGGATTCAGATCCTAGGCAGGCCCAGGACTCTGTCCCGTGCTCCTCCTCTCTCTCTGGGGAGTCAAGGGCAAGTGCCTTCTCACTCCAGACCCCGTCCTCTCATCTGGAGAAGATGAAAGATCATCTTTAAGGGCCTTTTCAGTGTAAAAGAGTCTGCCTTCCTCTGCAAAGGGAGAGCAAAGGGAAAGTTCAGCACTCTGTTTCGTAGCACTAAAGAATGTAGGCAATCTTTCAGAATTTATCTTCCGGAAATCTGTCTTCCTTTGTCCTTCAGCAAAAAAAAAAAAAAAAAGAAAGAAAGAAAAAGCTCATAAATAGTAACAGCATTAAATGTGCATTAAATAGTATCAAAATGTGCCTAGTAGTAGTAGCAGTAATATTTCCTTTCTAAGGATGAACAAAATCAAGGTCCAGAGAGGTGGAAGAACTTGCCCAAAGCCACACAGCACAAATAGAATCCAGGTTTTTTTTTTTTCTCGTACCATGGTGCTGCTGCCCGACCACACTTCTCTCCTATCCCAAGATCTGCCTCTCTCCCGGCAGCCTTTCGGACAGGTAACCCTGTGCAGGCATCCTCTGCATCCCATTCTACAGGAGGCAAACCAGGCTTCTTATTCTTGAACTGTACGCTTTGTGCTTTATCTCACCAAAAGCACACAGTCCTTTCACATATCCCTTGCCTAAGCAACATGGGACACCAGCAGGGCTAAACCATTGGTTGTCCTCTGAGCAAAAGGCACACTTACCTTGTCCCAGAAGCAGCAGCAGCTCCAAGAGGAAAACACCTGGCCGCAGCCCCATGCCAGAATGCTCCAGGTGACTCAGGCCTCTGGAAGTGCTGCTCCAGCAGATGAATGGGCTATCACACCTCCTCCTGCTTTTATGCTCCTCCGTGTTCTGATAGTGCACCTGTCATAAATTTTACTGTGTTCACCTTTGAAAGGGGGCAGTGGCGGGCTGTAAATGATAAATATTAACATTTGGGTGGAAGAGTTCTTAAGGCAGATGAGTCAATGATGGGTAACATGTTCTAGTCGTAGACACTGACAGACCAGGGCTGCATAGCTGCCTCCATACAGCCTTCCATGACGGCGAGTGCCCGGAAATTGGCAGTGTTAGGGTCTGCTGGGAAGAACGCAGGCCTGGGAATCCCAGGTGCTGGTCGGAATTCCAAATCAGCCACAGCTGTGGGAACTTGGGTGTATCCCTTAACGTGGCCTCAGCTTTCTCAGCTGTAAGCCAGGAGATCAAAAGCACCTTGTAACAACTGTAAACCATAAAGCTACCTCCAAATGTGAAACGTGTTCCCCCCGTGTCTCAGCAGCTCTGCTAGTTTCCCTGGTTTGCATGACACAGAGACCTTTGTTTCTGGTCCCCCCATTTCCAAACCCATGGGTGGCCAGTTGTGTTGGGCAGGTGTGCACACCGTAGATTTGTTGTCTGCATATTGAATTCAGAGGTACAGGCCAGAGAGGGAACCAAGTTTGACGAAATCAGCTGTTTCCTTTGGGCGAACTAAGGAATGCTGGGCTGGGTCCAAACTGGGCAGACAGAGCTGGCATTTAAAGCCTGAGTGACAAATACCCTTGAGAGTAGAATTTAAATTTTTTACACAAATATCAAGAAACAATTGCCTTGGTTGATAGGAACAAATATATTTAAATTATCCTTACTTTCTGGCCACACTTGTGGGCGTGAGGCTGGGATCCTGACTTCTGAGGTCTAGCTAAGACTCTGGGGCTGGTTCCCATGACCCAACCTCAGATCCTGATCTCCTGGCTGACCCACTTTTCTCATATTTAAAAATCACAGCCAGGCACAATGGCTCACACCTGTGATCCCAGCACTTTGGGAGGCTAAAGAAGGAGGATCACTTGAACCCAGGTGTTTGAATACCAGCCTGGGGAACCACATCTCTATAAAAAATAAACATAAATTAGCCAGGCATGGTGGCATGCACCTGTAGTCCCAGCTACTTTGGAGGCTGAGGCAAGAGTCCAAGAGTTCAAGGTTGCAGTGAGCTATGATTTCACCACTGCACTCCAGCCTGGAAAAGAGCAAGATTCCATCTCAATTAAATAAAAAATTAAAAAATTACAGTTATAACCTCTATTGTCTTGGGTAGAAAGTGAAGACGAAGTGGGTGGCCCTTTGTTCCTGAATCTCTGGGTTTAGGATATTGTCTCCCTTTCTCAACTGCTCAGAAAATGTGTGACTTGTGGGTCACCACTGATTTAGCCAATGCCAAATGCTTAACCTAAGCCTCAGTACTGTAGAGGTGTATTGGGACATGCCAGAGGTGTGTGGACACTGATACACTTAGTCCAGCTGGCCATCAGCTAGTTCCAGAGCCTGGAAGAGGGCAGCACATGCAGACACACAGAAAAGGAAGAAGAAAATACACCCGAGGCCAAGGTCTGTGGGGGCCAAGTGAGCACAGATGCCCCTGGACATGTGGACACTTGTCAACTTCACTAAACTGCCCCCAAGTTCAATGAGAAGCCAGAGCTGCTGTCCCACTACTAAGGATGTCAGGAGCTCCATGCCACGCGCAGCTTTGAGGAGCATCACTGAACTTGCCTGGGCTGAATAGGCCAAGGTCCCCACTCATGTGTAGGCCAGCTAGCGGTGGGGTGGGAAGGACATGGGGCATGGGCAGAAGTGAGTTGGTTCCACGCTCCAGGTACTCGCTCCATCTCTAACTGCTTCTCTCCAGGACTACCACAGCCTAACTGGGTTACTGTCCTTCCTCTAACCTCTTTCACCTTTAGAAAAATTGAGAAATGCCTTAAAAACATTTAGATTTCTGGGAAGGCATTTGGTACAGGATAGACTAGATGTCCTTTTAGGTAGAATAAATCTCGGAGTCCCATTCATGCAACAAGGAATCCTCACCAACTGTGAGGCTGTGGGGGAAGCAACATTTCTCAGGCACTCTTTTTTTTTTTTTTTTTCTTTTATACTTTAAGTTCTAGGGTACATGTGCACAACGTGCAGGTTTGTTACATACATATCCATGTGCCATGTTGGTGTGCTGCACCCGTTAACTGGTCATTTACATTAGGTATATCTCCTAATGCTATCCCTCCCCTCTCCCCACACCCCACGACAGGCCCCAGTCTGTGATGTTGCCCACCCTGTGTCCAAGTGATCTCATTGTTCAGTTCCCACCTATGAGTGAGAACATGCAGTGTTTGGTTTTCTGTCCTTGTGATAGTTTGCTGAGAATGATGATTTCCAGCTTCATCTGTGTCCCTACAAAGGACATGAATTCATCCTTTTTCATGGCTGCATAGTATTCCACAGTGTATCTGTGCCACATTTTCTTCATCCAGTCTATCACTGATGGACATTTGGGTTGGTTCCAAGTCTTTGCTATTGTGAATAGTTCTTGGGCACTGTTTTTAAAATTTTTTTTGAAAAATAGAGATGAGGTCTCACTATACTGCTCAGGCTGGTCTTGAACTCCTGGGCTCAATCAATCCTCCCACCTTGGCCTCCCAAAGTGCTGCATTTACAGGCATGAGCCACCTTGCCCAGCCTCTTGGAACCCTTACAGGTATGGCAACTTAACTGGTACCTGCTATCTACGTGGTCTAGTAGCAGCTATGAAAACAAGGGGAAAGTCATTGTCTGAAGTCAAAGGCTCCACCACTTGTCCAGAAACTTTTGTTCTCCAACTTTTGCTAGAAAATGTCCTAAGAGGATATGTCCTATAAAAGGGGATAAGAAATATTCTCGGCTGGGCGCGGTGGCTCAAGCCTGTAATCCCAGCACTTTGGGAGGCCGAGACGGGCAGATCACGAGGTCAGGAGATCGAGACCATCCTGGCTAACACGGTGAAACCCCATCTCTACTAAAAACTACAAAAAAAAAAACTAGCCGAGCGAGGTGGTGGCACCTGTAGTCCCAGCTACCCTGGAGGCTGAGGCAGGAGAATGGCGTGAACCCGGGAGGCGGAGCTTGCAGTGAGCTGAGATCCGGCCACAGCACTCCAACCTGGGTGACAAAGCAAGACTCCGTCTCAAAAAAAAAAAAAAAAAAAAAAAAAAAAAAAAAAAAAAACAAAGAAATATTCTCCATTTCAGATTTTAGCAAGAATCACCAGGTGCTCCTTTTGGGAAGGCACAGGCCCCTGAATTAGCATCTTTCAGGGATGGTAGCACATACCTTGCTCAGAGGTTTCTTGGCCACTGAAAAAGCTGAGCATTCAAGCCGGGTACAGTGGCTCACGCCTGTAATCCCAGCACTTTGGAAGGCCGAGGGGGGTGGATCACAAGGTCAGGACATCAAGACCATCCTGGCCAACACAATGAAATCCCGTCTCTACTAAAAATACAAAAAAATAGCCAGGTGTGGTGGTGGGTGCCTGTAGTGCCAGCTACTCTAGAGGCTGAGGCGTGAATCCGGGAGGCAGAGCTTGCAGTGAGCCAAGATCACGCCACTGCACTCCAGCCTGGGTAACAGAGCGAGACTCCATCTCAAAAAATGAGCATTCGCTGCTGTCTAAGAATAAGCTCCTGGCACAGAGCCCATGTGGATTAAAGCAGTACAGGCCTTCCACAAGTATTTTTCCAAACTGGGGGTTTACAACCCATTATTATCCCATCAGTTTGATTTGGTTAATGATCAGCCCTTTTAAAAAAATGAAACAGAATGTAAAATATCTGAGGACATTGCAATATAACAAGGGTAAGTAACGTATCAGGAAAACTTTTGTTTCAGCTACATGTAGTGATGCAATATATTTTTCTTAATGTGGGTCACAGTCAAAAAAAAAAAAAATGAAAACCACCACAACTTTAGAGAGTAATAAATCCACAAAGAAATCCCTAGACTTTGAAAAAAATAAAACAGGTTTGTTTTTCCTTCTGGTTAAAGATGTAGCTAGACCCAATTCCCTTGTGTTAGGAGCTAGAAGCAATGTCTACGAATGGCCCTGAGTCTTAGGAAGAAGCAATGTCTACGAATGGCCCTGAGTCTTAGGAAGAAGCAATGTCTACGAATGGCCCTGAGTCTTAGGAAGAAGGGTAAATTCAAGTCAAGGTTTTTTTTTTTTTTTTTTTTTTTTTTTTTTTTTTTTTTTTTTTTGGAGACAGGGTCTTGTTCTGTTGTCCAGGCTGGACTGCAGTAGTTACTCACATGCATTATCATTGCACGCTATAGTCTTAAACTCCTGGCCTCAAGCAATCCTCCTGCCTCAGCTTCCTGAGTAGCTGGGATTACAGGCACACACCACCATACCCAGCTTCAGGTCAAGCTTTTTAATGACTATAAGCAGAGAGTAAATGAAATTGTCCTCTTCTTTGAACAAGGAAAATTTAGTCCCTGGCACCTGAGTGAGCTCTGACAATGTGATGGGGAGTGTGCACCAGCAGCCTGCCATCTTGGACAAGGACCCCTTGATGCCCGTTTTAGGAAGACACAGCAGAACTGTGGGAGGGGTGGAAGCAAAGTACCATATATCTCAGGGTAATCTGCATTATGGCAGTAATGCCCTGGGGATTTTCTGCCTCAAGTTTCAGCTTTTCTGAAGTTCCTACTGAACCTCACCATGACTGCTTTGCATTGCTCATGCCTTCTTCATGGAGATAGTCCTATGTTCCCAGCAAGGAGGGGCTGGACCTTTCTGTTCCTACCATCTTAGCACCCCCAAAACTCTTCCCCCAGGAGTACCTAGCCCAGTATTCTGAATATACCAAGCCCCCCACAAATCTTCGTTCACTGGTTGAGAATTCTCCAGGGGCAAAGAAACAACTGGTTTAACTGGCCTGTGTTCTCCATCACCCCTCCCAGTCACAGAAGTAAAAGGAACCTTGGATTAGGTTCTCCAAACCTGGCATATTATCTAGATGCCAGGGCTCCTGTGTATTTCCAATAAGACCTGGGTACATGTATGCAAAACATTGTCTAATGCAAGTAACTGGGCTGACTTAGCTTTCCTTGGGCAGAGGCTTTCCTTATAATCAAGATACTAAAGAGAAGAAGAGATTAACTAAGGGATGAAAAAGGAAGAGATAAGATGAAGAAGGTACTAGCAATACATTTCTAGAAAAAAAATACAGTTTTCAAATATCACAGCCTGATTAATAAAAATAGAAAGACTGACAGGGCAAATCCCAGCAGAATGCACCCTCCATGAGGGAAGGGACCTGGCCTGTCTTGCTCTTTGCTATGTTCCCAGCACTAGCATACTGCCTGCCATAGCAGGCATTTGTTGGATGTTGGATGAATGAATAAATAAATGAAACTCAGAATAAAAGGAAAGAGATCAAGATACTATAAAAAGATCAGATCAGCAGAGTAGGATGTAAAAAGGAATAAAAGCATATTTTACGATAGAAAGCTGAGGAAGAAGAGAGGTACACTGCCCAATACCATGAAGCATGATGGGCACAGACCATGGAGAAGTAACATGGGGATTCAGGGGTCAAGCTCTTCCCCAAGGCCACACACAGCATCATTCTTCCACATAGTGGTTCTCAATCCTGTCTGCACACTGGAACCACCTGGGGAACTTTTTAAAAGAATACTCGTGCCCAGGCTTCACTCTCAGAGATTCTGATTTAACCGGTCCAGGGTGGGACATGGGCATTGATCCTTTTTAAAGTTCATCAATAGATTCCGATGTGCAGCCAAGGCTAGAACTGCTGCTCCAGCAGAGCCAGAGCTCTCGGGGACCTGCCTAGTGCCCAGCACTGAGGGACAAGAGGGCTCCATCTCTGCTGCCTCGGACAAGGAAGAGGTTCACCAGACACAGCAGGATGCCAGGACAGGCTACTCAGCGCTGACAAAATCAGGCTGGGCTGACAGCCTCTCCAGATGGGAAATCCAGGGAAGAGACACTGGGTAAGGTGCTGGGACTTCTCTCCCAGAGGTCAGGGAGTAGGCGGGAAAGGGCTGGTTTCTGGTGCCTGAGGAAGGCCCGTCATTGAGCACCAGGATGCGTGGGCTGGAGTCCCAGATCCACTGTGATGCCTATGATCACCCGCAGTCATTTCCTCTTCCTTATGCCTCTGTTTCCTCAGCTGTGAGACTGGCAGCATGGATTCCATTCTTTTGCATGCGGTGTAAGCTCATCTCATCCCTTCCCCACGGTGGCAGTGGCAATGTGATGGGAAGCCCAGGCATCCTCCAAGCCACATGGCTACTTTGCCTTTTGGTCCCTTTCTCCCTCCTCTCCCTCTTGCCATTTCAGACTCAGGGTCTCCTAGACCCCCAGAGCCCTTTTAGCAATGACTGGGAACTTTATTAGTGCTTTGCTTCCCAACCTGTACTCCTCCCAGCACATGGAAGATGGTGATCTTTGTACAGCACAGAAGGAAACCAGAGAAGGCAGTCTTTGGCCTGATATGATCAGTTAGGGGTCCTAAACAGCCCCAAAGCCCTCCTGGCAGTCCTGAAGGGCTAGGAGGGTCAACATCTTTGCCCACCTGTAACCCATGAGAGCTCCTACAATCCAGGTCCAGATTTAAATAGCATTTGTTGAGCACCTAGTAGGTGACAGGCACCTTGTTATTCAAATTTATAAATGTTGTCTCATTTAATACCAGCTACATTCCTCAGGGTAGGAGTCTAAACTAAGATCACCCAACTAGTAGGTTTAAAAGGAGGCTCTGATTCAAGTCTTCTACCTGCTCCAGCAGCGTGTCCCCAGAGTGACTGTGAGCTGTACCTGTGAAATGTCCTAAACATCCCCAGGATGAAGCTGGGAAGGCTCTTGATTCTCAGCCAGCAGGGAGCAGCCCTCAGCTCATGCACACACTTTTAGGAGTCTGGCAATAGGCCCTTCTCTCCTGGACCTAGTCTGAGCTGAGTATCCACCCCAATCATCATACAGCCTGAGTCCTAGGGCCCCCACTACCCTGTGGAGGAAGCACCACTTGTCCTGGCAGAAGGCACCTGAAGAGTTTCGCCCTTAGTACCATCTCAGAAGGACCAGAGACCCAAATGGGATTCTCGCATCCATCTGAGCTTGTGGACGCCCAAGTGTGCCCCTTCCTTCTCCCCTTCTTGGGGAGAATCCCACCCAGTGGCAGGAAAGCAACAGGGACTAGGTCAGAACTGGTCAGTGAGCACCTGGACCTTAACAGCCACCTAGTCCCGTCCTCTTCCCATCGTACAGAGGAGGACACTGAGGCAAAGAAAGAGGCAGGCAAGGGCCTGAACTGGGTTTTGGGTTCCCTGATCCAAGCCCAGTGTTCTTTCCCACTTATGACTGGATCACCACGGCCATGAGCAGCAGTGGTATTTCTAGTCCAGTTTTGCTGATAAGACAACCCCAAGAGGATTAGTAAGTTACCTAAGGCTGCTCCGCGATTAAGGCAGAGGCCAGAGCCCTTTCCTCTCTACCACAGCCAAGGAGTGGCCAAGTTCAAGCCAAGGAGACTCAATACAGACCCTGTGCTAGCAGATACCACATAAAACCCGTGTCCACCCCATCTCCACTGTGAGGAGGGGGTCCCATGGAGACAGGCCAGTATGACTGCTGGGCCCTGGCACATGGGAGAAACTTCCCTGGATCTTCTTGAGCTGAAATCCTGTGTCCTGGTCCCACGTGGCAGGGCCAGGAGACGGCTCTGGGGAGAGAAGTGATGTGAAATTTGATGCTCTGCCCACCAGGCAGATCCTGTAGGACCACCTGCTATGGGGCTAATCTTTCCCTCACTTAATTCCCTTTGCATTCTGTCCATGGGAGCTATAATCTGTCCTTCAAATCCAAAAGAAATAACCAAAGGCTCCCAGTCTTTCCCTGGGAATCTCATGTGCTCCAGACCACAGTGGGAGGCTCCTGCCTCCAACAGCCCCAAGCATCGGACACTGACACCACATATCCTCCTGGCCTGTGTTCAGAGGAGATCATCTGTTCAGAAAAGCTTCCCCTGGACACGGGGTCCAAGGAGGAAAGAGAGCCTTTCCAGCCCCAGCCATGGCAACTTACCAGCTGGGGAAATCTCTTTATCCTCTCTGCAGTCACTCTGGAATGGGCCTCTGAGCCTTTGGCTGTGTAGCAGGGGGTTGAGGTGGCATGGTATGGGATGGCATGGCTCGGTGTCATCAGCTTGTTGGGGCTGAGCTGTCAGCATCATCAGACACTGGCACGTGGGTGTTAATAGCTTTGGCAATGATGTGCAAGCTTGCTTGCTCTCCCAGCTACGCAGTTCCACTGTTTACCTTGATGTCCTCCCTGGGGAGAGGGTGGTGGTGTGAGAGTAGGCAGGAGAGGGTGAGGTGAGACTGTGACTGGCCTCTGTCCCCAGGGCCCTGATGCAGACTGACCACTAGGCCTGGCTAGGCAGAGAGATCTGTGCTGACCTCCAGCCATGGGGACATCGAACTGGACTGGGCACAGCCCTGAGGAGTTTTACCATCTCAGCTGACTCCATCCTGAGGGACTGCCTACCACCTCTGCCTCTAGGCACCACTAGCTGACACTGCAGCCTCCTGTTCCTTCCCCTCCTCCCCCCTCCTCCTCCCCTCCCCAGTCCCCCTCCCCCCCTTCTCCTCCTTCTTCTTTTTGAGACAGGGTCTCACTCTGTCACCCAGACTAGAGTGCAATGGCTCGATCTTGGCTCACTTGGCTCACTGCAACCTCTGCCTCCTGGGCTCAATCCATCCTCCCACCTCAACCTCCCAAGTAGCTGGGACCACAGGTGTGTGCTACCATGCCAGGCTAATTTTTGTATTTTTTGTAGAGACGGGGTTTTACCATGTTGCCCAGGCTGATCTCGAACTTCTGTGCTCAAACCATTCGCCCACCTCAGCCTCCCAAAGTGTTAGGATTATAGGCATGAGCCGCCGTGCCCTGTTCCTCTCTTCCTTCATGGATTCGGTAAGGGCTTTGTTCGTAACTGCAAGGTTAGCACCTGAAGAGAAAACTTGAGGAGACAGAATTTTCAAATTCCACATCTTCTCCGTTCTAATTCCTGCATATTTTCATAGTACAATCCTTCTGAAACAGACTCTGTCTTATAATCCACAAAAATGTTCAGAAACTTGCCACACAGAGAGCAGGTGGGAAAGCCAGATTTTCAATCCAGTTTTTCTGCACCAAAAACTTGTGTCTCTTAACCCAAACACAACACCACATCCCTTTTGTTCAGTTGGGTATGGTCCTTAAATGACTCTCAGAGGCCTTCTAGGAGTTTGTGGAAGGGGGAGCATCCAGGGACGCGGCTCTCCAGAGAGTGGCTGGAATCTCAGTGTGGTCTCTGTGGGAAGCCTGGATGCCTCCTTCTATCTCCTACTCACTTTCTGCTTTGCTTCTGGGACATAGCTGCTCAGACCAAGTTTCTAATTGTTCCTCTCTGTTGACCTTGAGATCCATGTTTCCTCAGTCATCTTGAGACTCTGAGTTCTTGCACCTTAATCTCTCTTACCTGAAGTCCCGTACAATCCCTTCCGGGTCAGCATCCATCACCAGGGTGACCTTTCTAAAACACCGTCTGCTCACTTGTCCCTACCCTTCAATGTAGCTTCTGCTCCTGCCACACTATTAGAATTGCTTAAAGGTCAATAATTTGTTCAATCCAATAAACAATGAGGTCCTCAGACCTCACCTTACTTGCCATCTCAGCAGCATTTCACAGCCAACCTCAGCCCCTACTCTTGGACAACTTGCCCTTGGCCTCCAGGCTTCCAGTTTCCTGGTTTCTTCTCTCCAGCAGTTCCTTCTTGGCCTCCTCTGCCAGCTCCTTCTCTGCTGCTGAAGTTCACCTGGACCCTCCTCTTTCTACTTGTCTCTCAAGGTGACCACATACACCCCATGGTTTCCTTAAAAATCTATGTGTTGACCATTCCCCCATTTCAATTTCCAGTCAGCCCTCTCTTCGAAGCTTCAAACCCCATAAACACATTCATGGACTAAGTTTCCACTTTGATGTTTCAGAGGCACCTCAAACTCAAGGAGTTAAGAACCAAACGTACGATCTTTCCCGACTCATTTGTAGTCTCATTGGATATGACAACAGTGGCTCATGAAACCACTCACTGTTCTCCATCTCCACTGCCCCCAGCTGGGCCCAGGCCTCTGTCCCTGCTCCCCTGAATGGCTGCCCAGCTGCTCCATATCCACACATGCTTGTTTCAGTCTTTTCGTTTTCACACACAGCAGCCTGAACAATCTTGTCAAAGGGCAAACCTGATGTCACACCCTTGTATGAAACACTCACCAACTTCCCATTGCCCTGCAGATCAAGTCCAGCTATTGCAGTGTGACTTACAAGGCCCTGTGCTCCCTCCTCCTCTCCAGCTTCGAGTCCCACTTGGCCCATCTTCTCTGACCTCAGGCTCACTGAGGCTCCATCATGTCCTTAAAAATGTCATCCTTTTTGCATCCTGGCAGCCCTAACATGTGCTGTTTCCTCTGCCCAGAACTCTCAGACTGTGCCAGTACCCTTCCCACCTCTTGACCTCCCTAGTTCTCCTTCTGGTCTCAGTTGAAATATTTCTTCCTACAATGGGCCTTCTCTGGTCTAGTCAAGGAGACGCCCCGACCTCACGCTCCTCTGGCCCCCTGTACTTCTCCAATACTCAGTGAGCTTGTAATTGCTTGTTTAAAGTCTATCCCGCCAGGTATGGTGGCTCACACCTGCAATCCCAGCACTTTGGGAGGCCACAGTGGGAGGATCGCTTGAGCCCATGAGTTCAAGATCAGCCCAGGCAACATAGCAAGACCCCATCTCTACAAAAAATACAAAAATTAGCCAGGCATGGTGTTGTGTGCCTGAGGTGGCAGCCACTCGGGAGGCTGAGGCAAGAGGATTGCTTGAGCCCAGGAGTTCAGGGCTACAGTGAGCTATGATCATGTCGTTTCACTCCAGCCTGGGACAGAGCAAGACCCCATCTTTTAAAAGCATAAATAAATAAAAATAAATAAAGTCTATCCTGTCTGTCTGATGGTAAACTCCAGGAGGGCAAGGACCATGCAGTTCACTGCTGTGTCCCCAGCACTTAGCACAGAGCCTGGTATCTGTAAGTGCTCAATAATTACTGCATAGATGAATAAAATCCAGACCCACTTCAGTCACTGCCCCGGGGCCCTGATGAACTGAATGAAGTTTTGCATCACAGTGGCTTAACTCCTGCTCTCTCTGGCAGTTTGCTTATAGCTTCATTACATAACTTACTTCACCTTGTTGGGGATCAAAAAATTAGCCAACTGGGGCTGCATCCCCTGCTGTAATGGGTATAGCCCATGTTTTATTCATCTCTAACTGCCTGCACAGCCCCCAGTATGGTGGCTTTGCACATGGTAGAAAACTGTATCCCAAAAACTGCACTATTGGGACTAAGAACAATATATTGCTGGACAAAGGGAGACCTACTTGGCCTCTCCATGGCCAGAATTCTGCCCCTCATTCTTACCTACCATCCAACAGAATTAATAAATCTCTTTAAATAGTCCTCCTAAAAACCAAGAAAATCTGAAATTTTCCCAGTTATGTAAATAAGGCTAGTGAACCAATCAAAGACTGCCAAATGTTTTGAAAGGTCAGTTAGGGTCCCCTCACTTTCAAAACTCCACCCCAGTAGAAAACCTGCCAATCAGAGACTGCCCCAATATTCCCTCTTTTTTCTCTAGGAAACTTACTCTTCTTTCAGATACCTTTGAACCCCTGCTGAAACCAAAACGACTACAGATGTTTCTTTGTGGATGCAAGTTTATAAATAAGTAGCCTTTGCTAATTTTGCCTTGGGTTTAGTTTTATTTTTGACTATAATCTTGGTGCCATGACTCGGATCCCACCTGACCTGCTCATTGCTGTGTACCTTGGCTTTTATCAGGTGGGAGCCCACCAAGACCCCTTGAACCATACACTGACAAGTAAACTTGCCCTGGGCCTCAGCTCCATTCTCTCTCTGTTTTTTGGTTTTTTGTTTGTTTGTTTGTTTTTGTTGTTGTTGTTGTTGTTTTGAGACAGGGCCTTGCTCTGTCACCCAGGCTGGTGTGCAGTGGCACAATCATGGCTTACTGCAGCCTTCACCTCCCAGGCTCAAGTGATCCTCCCACCTCAGCCTCCCTAAGTAGCTGGGACTATAGGCACATGCCACCATACCTGTTTTTTTTTTTTTTTTTTTTTTTTTTTTTTTGGTAGAGACAGGTTTCCACCATGTTGCCCAGGCTAGTCTTGAACTCCTAGGCTCAAGCTATCTGCCCACCTCAGCCTCCCAAAGTGCTGGGATTGCAGGTATGAGCCACTGTGCCTGGCCAACTCCACTCTCTTTGTGCTGAGTTCCGTGGCTGTTTTATTTACATGTCAAATTCAGTTATTTATGTTTGGTTAATGATTACCTTTGGAGCTGTATGCTTGGTGATTTGCTTCCACCTGTCCCTTGTTTTTTTTTTTTTTTTTTCTGTGTCCTTAAATGTTACTTGTTTATTTATTTTAAAAAATTGTTTTTGAGACAGAGTCTCGCTCTTGCCCAGGCTGGAGTGCCATGGTGTGATCTCACCTCATTGCAGCCTCCGCCTCCTGGGTTCAAGCAATTCTCCTGCCTCCCTAGTAGCTGGGATTACAGCCTCCTGCTACCATGTCTGACTAAGTTTTTGCATTTTTAGTGGAGACAGGGTTTCATAATGTTGACCAGACTGGTCTTGAACTTCTGACCTCAGGTGATCCACCCGCCTCGGCCTCCAAAAGTGTTAGGATTACAGGTGTGAGCCACCGCGCCCGGCCCTTTAGTGTTATTTAATTATGAGAAGGAAGAATTTAGAGTAGAACGCAAGCATAGTTCCTGTAATTTGGCTGTTTGAGATAGCCTCACAGACTGGAAAGTTTGCAGTTCTCTCTAGACCAACATCCTCTAAGAACAAACTTTGCTGTAGGTGACCAATAACACCTGATGAGAGTATTTTCCCATCTTGGCTATTTGTTCTGAGAGCCTTGTTTGGATTCTCTCTGATACATTCCACCTGCTAGGGACTCAAGACTGTTGGGTCTAAATTCTGAGGGGCTGACCATTAGGTCAGGGGTCAAGACACTAAGCTGTCTAAGCACCTTCAGCTGACTGTAACTTTCAACTGCAGTAACCAGGACTCTTCTCACTCTAACCTCCCCCTCTGTGAAAAATTCCACTTCCTATAGGTATCCACATGACCACCATAACTTCTATCTCTCTAAATGGCAGAATTTCACCAAGGATGTTCTGGCATTCAATGCACACTTTGGAGGAACATTTAATTTCATTCAAACTGCTCGTTTGAGAGGTGCCTTAAAACAAAAAGAATAAAATTCCCCTGGCCCAAGAAGCACAGCTTCTCTTCCTTCCTTCCTTCCTTCCTTCCTTCCTTCCTTCCTTCCTTCCTTCCTTCCTTTCCTTCCTTCCTTCCTTCCTTCTTTCTTTCTTTCTTCTTTCTTTCTTTTTCTTTCTTTTTCTTTCTTTCCTTCTTTCCTCCTTCCTTCCTTCCTTCCTTCCTTCCTTCCTTCCTTCCTTCCTTCCTTCCTTCCTTCCTTCCTTCCTTTATTGAGACGGAGTCTCACTCATTCTGTCACCCAGGTTGAAGTGCAGTGGTGCAGTCTCCACGCACTGAAACCTCCATTTCCTGGGTTCAAGTGATTCTCCTGCCTCAGCCTCCCAAGTAGCTGAGATAACAGGTGCACACCAGTATGCCTGGCTAATTTTGTATTTTAGGTAGAGGCAGGGTTTCACCATGTTGGCCAGGCTGGTCTTGTCTAAAGATTACATCTTATTTGATGACCCCGAATAACCAAAACAATGTTGGAAATGAAGAACAAAGCTGGAGAACTCACACTTACTGATTTCAAAACTTACTACAAAGCTATAGTAGTCAGAACACTGTGGTACTGGCATAAAGACAGACATATAGACCAATAGAGGATATACAGTCCAGAAACAAACCCTCTCATATATAGTTAAATGGTTTTCAGCAAGGGTACAAGGCCATTCAATGGAGGAAAGGACAGTCTTTTCAACAAATGATGCTGGAAAAACTCAATATCTCATGCAAAATAATGAAGCTAGGTCCTTACCGAATGCCATATACAAAAATGAACCCAAAATGGATCAAAGACCTAAATGTAAGACCTAAAACTCTA
>NW_022143033.1:0-1453 GCF_007565055.1 Rhinopithecus roxellana | reverse complement strand
CTTCACGTCTGCTCAGGCCTCTGTTGCTTCCCCTGTTGTTTTTTTAGCTGAGCCCTGCCCCCAGAGGTGGAGTCTATAGAGACAGGCAGGTTTCCTTGAGCTGCTGTGAGCTCCACCCAGTTGGAGATTCCCAGCGGCTTTGTTCAACTACTTAAGCCTCAGCAATCGCGGCCGCCCCTCCCACAACCTCGCTGCTGCCTCGCGGTTAGATCCCTGCAGACTGCTGTGTTAACAATGAGGGAGGCTCCATGGTCTTGGGACCCTCCCGGCCAGGTGAGGGATATATTCTTCTGGTGTGCCCGTTTGCTTAGAGCACGGTATTGGGGTGGGAGTTACCCGATTTTCCAGGTGTTCTGTGTCTCAGTTCCCCTGGCTAGGAAAAGGGATACCCTTCCCCCTTGTGCTTCCCAGGTGAGGCGATGCCTTGCCCTGATTCAGCTCTCGCTGGTCAGGCTGCAGCAACTGACCAGCACCAATTGTCCGGCACTCCCTAGTGAGATGACCCCAATACCTCAGTTGAAGATGCAGAAATCTCCGGTCTTCTGTGTTGGAGAGGAGAGTTGGAGCGAGTTGGAATGGAGCTGTTCCTATTCGGCCATCGTAGAAGAGAAGCTTTCTTAGAAACTTCTTGGTGATGTGTGAATTCATCTCACAGAACACTTAGGTTTTGTGGAGCAGTCCATTAACACTGTCTTTGAGGAACCTGAAAAGGGCTTCTTTGGATCTTATTGAGGCCTACGCTGATTGCTAACACTGTTGTAGTGGATTCTGCAAAGTGATATTTGGCAGCCCATAGGGGACCATGGTGAAAAAGGAAATATCCTAACTTAATAAGTAGAGAGAAGCTTTCTGATGTGTGACTTCATCACACAGAGTTCCACCCTTCCCTTTTTGGAACAGAATGCTAACACTGTTGTCGTGGATTCTGCAAAGTGATATTTGGGAGCCCATAGGGACCCATGGTGAAAAAGGAAATATCCTCACTTAATAACTAGAGAGAAGCATTCTGAGACATTGCTTTCTGATGTGTGCCTATATAACACAAATTTCCATCCTTGCCTTCTTGGAACAGTTTGCTAAAACTGTTGTCGTGGATTCTGCAAAGTGATATTTGGGAGCTCATTGAGGGCTATGGTGAAAAAGTAAATATCCTCAGATCAAAACTGGAAAGAAGCCTTCTGAGAAACTGCATTGCCATGTGTGAATGCAACTCACAGAGATACACGTTTCTCTTCAGTGGTCAGTTTGCTAACACAGTTTTCTGGAAATCTGCAATTGGATACTTCGAAGCGCAATGAAGCTTACGGTGACAAAAGAAATATCCACAGATGAAAACTAGAAAGAAGCTTTCTTAGAAAGTTCTTGGTGATGTGGGAGTTCATCTCACAGAGTTAGACTTATGTTTCGTGGAGCAGTCCATTAACATTGTCTTTGAGGAACCTGAGAAGGGCTT
>NW_022143032.1:0-15820 GCF_007565055.1 Rhinopithecus roxellana | reverse complement strand
AGCCCAGTGTTCGGCTGGGCCGGGGGGCATTGGATGAGCAGCGGCGGTGACTCGGGCCTTCTCAGCCCCTGCTCCATGTGTCTGGGCGGGGCAGTGAGGGAATGGACTGCTGCATTTTGCCTTTGTCCTTGGCCCTGGAGCCATCTTGAGATGGTAAAGAGGGACGGGCAGGCTGGGTCTTAAGAGAGGTCCCCTTGGGTGTCCCCATGTGGAAGGTGGCGCCTGGGGAGAAGCCAGGCGGGGAGATGGGGAGGGTCAAGGTGGAGGTCTGGGAGGCAGCATCCTCCAACCTCAGGGATGGTGAGCTTTGACGCCAAAGATGCATTGAAAATGGGAGTGGATAGTCCTGAGGGAGTCCACACTCTCCGTCAATATTTCAGGCAACATTGCCAGGGGAGGACACCTGTGAGGATGGTATTTTTACCTGGCCCTGCACGTGGAGGGCCTGGAAATGGTCAGCATGGACAGGGGCCAGAGGGGAGCCTGGGTCACTCAACGCTGTGCCCCTGCTGTGGCTTGGAGCCACGGATCCTGCTTGGAACTCTCAGAGCAGGCAGGATCTGCCGTGACCTCAGCCCATGGGGAAAGCAGCCACCGCCTGCAGAGAGGGTGGGACTGGGGCAAGAGGCTTGGGGTGAGTGGAGCATAGGGATAGTCAGGAAGGCTTCCAGGGGTTTCAGGGTTGTCCCCACCTCCTGCAGCTGAGACCACAGCAGTGTCACAGGCTTCAGGGCTCATGGGGTGAGCCAGCATTGGCTGGACATGTGGAATGACCTGGAGATGGGAGCAGCCTCTGGGAAGACAGGCTCTGAGTCCCTCTTTTACTGAGCATGACCTGTCCCCCTTCAGGAACGGTTTGATGCAGCCGGGTACTATCAGCTGGTACTGTCAGCCACCGTGGACCTGGGCAACAAGAAGGGCACAGCTGAAGACCTACACGCGGCTGGCCACCATCTCCCACAACTTCCTCCTGGACTGCGAGAAGTCGCTCTTCTTCTATCAGAAGGCCAGGACCTTCACCACAGTGCTCAATGTCTGCAAGGTCAACCTGCCTCCTCTGCCACTCTGCGGGTGGGCCCCCTGGTTGGCCCCAGCCACCCTCGCTGAGGACAACATCCGATGGAGTGGGTTTTGTGCAAGGAGGATGGTCTCCTGCCTCTCCTGGTGTCTCCCATGGCTCATTTTCTGGGAAATGGAGGCATGGAAGCAGGGTTCAAATAGCAATAAATGTTTTTTTGCAATAACATACTGAAGTCCCCAGGGCATCCTTCCCTGTGTGCTTCCTGGGTGGTGTCTAGGGGCCAGCTCCTTCCCTGGTGACAGCCCTCTGATCTTGGGGATGAGAAGGACCCTGAGTCCAACAGACCTGGGCCAGGTCACCATGAGCCTCGGTTTCCTTGGAGGCCAGAGGGGAGATGGTGGTAGAACTCCCTGGGCAGCTCCCTGCTCTCTCTGCTCAGAGCTTTTGCTGTAGGTCTCGTGCTGCCCTTGCCTTTATCCTTCAGACCACTGAGCCCGCATGTGGGGGCTGCTAGTGCCCCTGTTCGCCATTGAAGAAACAGAGGCACAGAGAGGTTAGGTGTCTCGCCCACCGTCACACAGCAGGTAGGGGCGGAGACACAGAGCCTAGTACGCTGACCACCACACCACCCTGCCATCTTGCTGCCAGGAAGGTGTCCCCCATTAGGACCCAAGGTCAGCTCCTGGACCTCTCTTGTGGTGTCAGGAGAGCCACAGGCCAGTGAGGGTGGCCCCGGGGATCCCTCACTCAGTGTCCTCTGCTCCCAGACTTGGTTGGGCCGAGCCTGGCCAGTCCCACCTCTGGCCACCTGTCAGCCCTGCGGGAAGTGAGATGCAGGGATCTCCGCCTGTGTAGACGCTGCTACCCAGTATTGAAAGCCTTATCTGGGCTGCCCCCTATGCCGTCCCCACAGGCCCCCTCCCCTTCCGGCCCCCGGCCCTCATCCCAGTCCCTGGAATCCCAGCTTTTCCTTCTTGGAATCTCTTGGCCCCAGGGAACACAGCTCACACGGTCTCTTTGCCAGTTTACGGCAAGGAAACCGAGGTTCAGAGACTGTGAGTGTCCCACGTAATTCTCACACACACTGCACTCTCCCAGGCCCCTCTTGTAAACACTTTAAATGAGGTGACTTTCACATCGCATGCAATTAACTATTTCAACGCGAATAATGTGGTGGCATTTGTGCACTCACAGTCCTGTGCAACCACTCACGCCATGTAGTTTCAAAACGTGTTCATCTCCCCAGAAGAAACCTGCCATCCTCACTAAGCTGTTACCCCTCCTTGGTATCCCCCAAGCCCCTCGTTTAATGGAAGGGGAAACTGAGGCCCAGAGAGAGACTTGCCAGTGGGTGGAGCTCTGATTATAAGGAATCAGGCACCCATCTGCTGCTTCAGTCCTGGGTTGGTTTTCCACTCAGCAGAGGTGACAGAGCCAGGAGGTTCTGGGACCCCATGCTTGCAGCCAGAGCTCTGCCCCGAGCTTTCCCACCAGGGGGCAGCAGAGAGCTTTCCAGAACCGGCCGCCGGGCTGGCGGGAAGCAGCTGGTCAGAGCTGCTGACAAACCTCACGTGGACCCCAGATCGCTGTCTCCGTGGGTTGGGCTTGGGAATTGGAGAGGAGGCCGCATGATTGGAAACGTGAAGACAGCACGGCCTGGCTGGAGGAGCGGGAAGCGCCATCACGTTTACTGAGGACACAGATTTCCTGCCCACTGCGACGGGCATGCAGCCACTCTTCTCGGGGTGGGGTCCGCAGGTCCGGGTTGCTCTCGGCCCCCGACCTGCCTCAGAGTCCAGGGCCTTTGGAACTCTGCCTCCCCATCTCCACCCACCGTGGCTGGTGCCACGAGGGAACTGGATCCTGGGATCCTGTTCCTCTTGGGCAGCAGAGACTGGGGGACCAGAGGAGATGATGGGTCTTCAAGCCCCACATTCAAACCCCAGCCCACCACTGACAGTCTGGGGGTTCGGGGTGAGGGAGTTGATGTCTCTGAGCCCCAGTTTTATCACCACTAAAATGAGACCAACATACTTGGGCAGAGTGCCAGCCCCAGGGCTAACAGAGGCCTGTTTCCTACTGACAATACCTCTTACTCCTAGGAACAGCTCCAACAACCACACACTAGGGAACACTCAACCCAGGCCAACTTGTCAGAGGCACGTGAGCCAGAGCGACTCCATCTTGAATGGGGCCTGGTTAAAGGGAGGCTGAGACCTGCTGGGCCACATTCCTAGGCGGCTAGGCATTCTTAGTCACAGGATGAGATAGGAAGTCGTCACAAGATACAGCTCATAAAGACCTTGCTGATAAAGCAGGTTGCAGTAAAGTCGGCCAAAGCCCACCAAACCCAAGATGGCCACGAGAGTGACCTCTGATTGTCTTCATGGCTCATTATGTGCTAATTATAATGCATTAGCTGCTACAAGACACTCCCACCAGCGCCACGACAGTTTACAGATACCATGGCAACATCTGGAGGTTGCGCTACATGGTCTCAGAAGGGAGGGCAGAAACTCTCAGTTTCGGGAATTGCCCACTCCTTTCCTGGAACACTCATGAATAGTCCAACCCTTGTTTAGCGTATGATCAAGAAATAACCATGAAAATGGGCAACCAGCAGCCTTTGGGGCCACTCTGCCTATGGAGCAGCCATTCTTTTTTTTTTTTTTTTTTTTTTGAGATGGAGTCTCGCTCTGTTGGCCGAACTGGAATGCAGTGGCGTGATCTTGGCTCACTACAACCTCTGCCTCCTGGGTTCAAGCCATTCTCCTGCCTCAACCTTCCTAGTAGCTGGGATTACAGGCACCTGCCACCACTCCCAGTTAATTTTTTGTATTTCAGTGAAGACAGGGTTTTGCCATGTTGGACCAGGCTGGTCTCGAACTTCTCACCTCAGGTGATCCACCTGCCTCGGCATCCAAAAGTTATAGGATTACAGGACTGAGCCACTGAGCCCAGCCAGAGTAGCCATTCTTTTATTCCTTTTCTTTCCTAATAAACTCGTTTTCAGTTTATGGACTCGCCCCAAATTCTTTCTTCTGTGAGATCCAAGAAACCTCTCTTGGGGTCTGGATCGGGACCCCTTTCCAGTAACAAACTTGCTTAACCTCTCAGACCCTTCGTCTCTTCATCTGTAACCAAAGACAAAGCCTCCCCTGAGGTTCCAAAAGTGAAGAGAGAACGCATGGGAAACGAGGGGCACAGAGTTGGTGTGCAGAACCAATATCACAGACTGGGTGTCAAGCCACTGTCATATTGGAAGTAATATCATGCTCTCCCCCACAAGTTATGAGGAATAATATCACAGGGAGGTGTGTACCTTCTCCGGTAGTGGGAGTAGTATCATCATCTCTTCCTTTAGATGACAGCAACAATATTACAGGGTGGGTGTACAACCCTTGTGTTTTTGGAAACAATGTCATTCTCTCTTCTTCTAGGTTTTAAGATTCATATCACAGGCGGGGTGTACACCCCTTGTTATATTGGATGGAATCTCATCTTCTTTCAACTTGTATCTTTAGAACAATATCCCATGGGGGCTGTCCATCCCTTCAACATTGGTACTAAGACCATCTCCTCCTTTCCTGGATATAAGAAACAATATCACAGGAGGGGTGTACACCCATTGCAATATTGGTAGTAATATCATCTCTCCACTGTGGTCATTAAGGACAAAATCCCAGGGTGGCTGTATTGGGAGTAATATCATCCGTTCACCCCCTGGATAAGAGGAACCATATCACTGAAGAGGTGCCCACCCCCTTCGATATTGTCAGCCATGTCATCTTCTTCCTACCTGGATATTAGGAACGATACCCTGTGGTTGAGGGCGGTGTACACCCACTGCAATCTTGAAAGTAAAATCAGCCTCTTTCCCACTGGATATTAGGAACTATATCACAGGTGTGTGTGCACCTTCTGGGATATTGGGAGTACTATCAGCCTCCACCCTGCTGCATATTAGGAACAATATAAAGGGGGCAGGGTGGTTACAACCCCTGCGATATTGAAAGCAATATTCTTCTCTTTCTCCTGTACATTAGGAACTATATCACAGGGGTCTGTACACCTTCAGCAATATTGGGATTCATGTTGTCGTCTCCCCCACTGAATGTCAAAAACAATATCACAGAAGGGTGTACACCCCCTGTGATATGGCCAGTAATATCATCGTCTCTAACTTTGGATACTAGGAACAACATCACAGAGGGTGTGAACACTGCCCCGCAGTATTGGGCATAATGTTATCCTTTCTTCCCCTGGATATTAGGAGCGATATCCCTGCTCGTGGGAAGTGGAGTACATTAAGAACAATATCACTGGCTGGGTGTACATCCCCTGCGATATTGGGTGTAGTATCATCCTCTCTTTTCTAGTATATTAAGAACAGTATCACAGGAGGGGTGTACAGCCACAGTCACTGCGTTATTGGGAGCAATAGCATCTTCTCCCCCTCTCGATATAAGGAACAATATCCCAGTGTGTCTGTACATCCCCCGCGATATTGGGCGTAATATCATCGTCTCCCAACGTGGATATTGGGCATAGAGTCACAGGGGGGTGTACGCCTTCTTCGATATTGGGAGCAATATCATCCTCTCCCCTCAGGATTGTAGGCAAAATATCGAAGGGGTTTTACAACTCGTGCGATATGGGCAGTAATATCATCCTCTCCCCACCTAGATGTTAGGAACTATATCACAGGTGGCTGTACACTTCTTGCGATATTGGGAGTCATATCATCGTCTCCCATCGTGGATATTAAGAACAATATTACAAAGTAGGGGTACACCCCCTACGATATTCAGAGAAATATTATGCTCTCTCCTTCAGGATCTTAGGAACAATATCGCAGGAGGTGTGTACAACCCTGTGATATTGGGAGTCATATCATCCTCTCCCCCTGAATATAAGAAACAATATCACAGGAGGATGTACACCCCCTGTGATATTGGGAGTCATATCATTTTCTCTCCCTCTGGATATTCAGAACAATATCACAGTGGGTGTGTACACCCCCTGCGATATTGCCACTGGTATCATCGCCTCCCTCCCAGGACATAGGGAACAATATCACAAGGAGGTATACACCCCCTGCAATATGGGGAGTAATATCTTCCTCTCCCCCGCTGGCTATTAGGAACAATGGCACAGAAGGGGTGTACACCCCCTGCTCTATTGGGGGCGATATCCTCTCCGTTCCTGGATATTAGGAACAATATCACTAGGGAGTGTACACCTCCTGCAATATTGAGACTGATATCATCCTCTCGCCCTCTGGATAGTAGCAATCATATCATAGAGGGGATGTACACCCACTGCGAAATCGGAAGAAATATCATCCGCTTGACCTTTGGATGTTAGGGACAGTATCACGGGGGAGGTCTACACGCCCTGCAACATTGGGAGTCATATCATCCTCTCCCACCCAGGATATAAGAAACAAGACGACCGAGGGGATGTACACTCACTGCGACAGGTTCAATAATGTTATCCTCTACCCCCTGGCTATTAGGAATAACATCATAGAGGGGTGTACACTTTCTTCGATGTTGGGAGTAATATCATCCTCTCCCCGCTGTATATCAGGAACAAATCTATTAATTATTAATATTAATAAATATAATAAAAATTAATAATCATCGATATTAATAATCACAATAAAGACAGTAAAAATACTGGTTAAAAATGTTAACGAATAGGATTAATAATTAATAGTAAAATCCCTATTAATAAGAAAATATCAGCAATTAATGTTGCTTAAATCAAAACTAAGAGATGTTGGTAATAAAATGATTAATATTAATAACTGATAATATTGTTAAATGACATTAATATTAATAATTTTAAGCTTGCAAAATCATATATGTAAAATAGTTATCCATAATAATGGTATCCGTTAATAGTGTCATTGATAATTATTAAAATCGATCATTGATGTTTAATAATTAATCACATTATTACTCCTAATATCGCAGGGGGTGTACACCTACCTGTGATGTCGTTCCTAATATCCAGTGACGGAGAGCATGATATTAGTTTTAAAATCGTAGTAGGTGTACACTCACGCTGTGACACTGACCCTAATATCTAGTGGGATGGAGTATGACATGACTCCCAACATAGCAACTGAATGGTCAGCCACCTGGTGATATTGATCCTAATATTCACGGAAGAAGCGTATGATATTACTCCCAATATCGCAGGGAGGGTACAGATCTTCTGTGATATTGTTCTTAGTATCCGGAGGGGGAGAGGATGATAATTCCAGTATAGCAGGCTGTGTTCACCCGCCCTGTGATATTGTTATTAATATCCTGGAAGGGAGAAGATGATATGACTCCCCCATAGAGCAGGAGGCATACACCCAGTCTGGGATATTGTTCCTAATATCCATGGAGGGGAGAGGCTGATATTACTCCCAATATGGCAGGGGGTGAACATCCACCCTGTGATATTCTTCTTAATATCTCAAGGCCGAGAGGTTGATATTACTCCCAGTATTGCAGACACTGTACAACCCCATGTGATACTCTTCCTGATATCCGGAAGGGGAGAAGATGGTATTAATCCCCATATCGCAGGAGGTGAGCAATCACTGTGATATCTTTCCTAATATGCAGGGGAAAAGAGGATAATATTATTCCCAATATTGCAGAAGATGTACATGTCCCCCCGTGATATTGTCCTTAATATTCCAAGGCACAGAAGATGATGTTACTCCCAATATCGCAGAAAGTGTACAACCCTCAGTGATGTTGTTCCCATGATCCAGGAGGGAAGAGGATGATATTACTTTCAATATCGCAGGGGGTGTACACGCTGTTCCTAATTTCCACCTGGAAGAGGATATTACTCAGAATATCGAAGGGGTTATAAATACTCCTTTGATATTCTTCCTAATATCCAGGCGGGGAGAGGATGATATTTAGCCCTATATTGCAGAGGGCGTACACTCGTCTTTGATACTGTTCGTAATGTCTAGGGGGGAGATGATATTACTCACAAAATCGTAAACACGCTGTGTGTCCATCGTGGTCCTAATACCCAGGCAGAGATATTACTCCTAAAGTCGCAGGGGGTGCCTATCCCGATTGTCACACTGTTTCTTATATCCAGGGAGGAGAGGATGATTTCGCAACCAATATCAAGGAAGTCAGCACGCCCCCTCTGATATGGTTACTAATATTCACGTTGGGAGAGGATACTACTTTCAATATGAAAGGGGTTGTCCAAATCGCCTGAGATGTTTTTCCTATTATTCAGAAGAAAAGAGAATGATCATACTTCTAACAGTGCTGCGGTGTCCTCCAGCATGTGATATTGTTGTCAAGACCTAAAGGCAGAGAAGGTAATATTATTCATTGTACTGCACGTGGAGTACACCCATCAGTGATATTGTCAGGGGGGTGAGGCACCCCCCGCGAGGTGGGGACCAATAGCCACCCCCTCTCCCCCCCTTGGCTATTGGGAGTCAAGGTGGACTGACAGCCTGTTTAGGATATTGTGGGTATCATCATCTCACCCTCTGGAAATAATGACCTCTTTCACAGAGGGGTGTACACCTTCAGTGTATTGCTCAGGGAACGATATAATTATTAAACATGAAGAATCGATTTTAATAATTATCAATACTATCAATTAATATTTTACCATTATGAATATTTTATATAGATGGATGCCAAAAATTTATTAATATCATTTATCAATATTAATTCTTATTTTATTGCCAGCGTCACTCAGTATTGATTTAAGTAACATTAATTGTTGATATTTTATTAATAGTATTAATACTAATCGTTATCATTTTTAACCAGTGTGTATATTTAGTATCTTGATTGTCATTAATATCGGTGATTACTATTTATTAATATTAATATACTTGTTCCTGATATCCGGCAGGGAGAAGATATTACTCCCAATGTCTCAGAAAGTGTACACTCCTCTGTGATGTTATTCCTAATAGCCAGGGTTAGAGGATGACATTATTGAAACTACCGCAGTGTGTGTACATCCCCTCTATCATCTTGTTCCTTCTATCCAGGGTGCGAGAGGATGATATTACTCTCAGTATCGCAAGGGGCGTGGACCTCCACTGTGATATTTTCCCTAACAGCCAGCCAGGGAGAGGAAGATATTACTAATAGCCAGCCAGGGAGATGAAGATATTACCCCCAATATCGCAGGGGTGTACATCCCCTTGTGATATTGTTCCTTATATCCTGGGAGGGAGACGATGATACTAGTGGCAATATGGCAGGGGTTTTATACGCCTACTGTGCTATTGTTCAGAATAACATGATATGACTCCCAATATCACGGGGGGGAGGGCACATCCTCCATGTGATAATGTTTCTTATATTCAGGGGGAGAGGATGATATGACTCCCAATATCGCAGGGGTTGTACACACCTCCTGCGATATTGTTCCTCATGTCCCGAAAGGGAGAGGATAATATTTCTCTCAGTATCTCAGCCGGTGTACACCTCCTTTGTAATATTGTTCTTAATATCCACGATGGGAGAGGATGATAAGACTCCCAATATGGCAAGAAGTGTACAGCCGCCCGGGATGTAGTTCCTAACATCCAGGTGGGGAGAGGATGATATTACTGCCCGTATCGCACGAGTTGTAAAACCCCTTCGATATTTTGCCTGCGAGCCTGAGGGGAAAGGATGGTATTACTCCCAATATCAAAGAAGGTGTACACCCCCTGGGACACTACGCCCAATATCCACGTTGGGAGACGATGACTATATGCCCAATATCGCAAGGGATGTACACAGACCCTGGGATATTGTTCCTTATATCGAGTGGGAGAAGACGCTATTACTCCCAATAACGCAGGGACTGTGGCTGTACATCCCTCCTGTGATATTGTTCTTAATATGCTAGGGAAGAGAGGATACTATTCCCAATATCAGAGGGGGAGTACACCCACCCAGTCATGTTGTTCTTAATGTACTCCACCTCCCTCCACCAGGGATATCGTTTCTAATATCCAGGGGAAGAGAGGATAACATTATGCCAAATATTGCAGGGGTGTGTACACACCCTCTGTGATGTTGTTCCTCATAATCCAAAGGTAGAGACGATGATATTACTGGCCATATCGCAGGGGGTGTACACCCTTCTGTGATATTGGTTTTGACATTCTGTGGGGGAGAAGACAACATTAATCCCAATATCGCAGAAGGTGTACAGACCTCTGTGATGTAGTGCCTACTATATAGGGGAAAGAGAAGTAATTTGCCTATCAATATCGCAGGGGTGTAATACCCTGCCCCCTGTATATTGTTCCTAAGTATGCAGCAGGGTGGAGGCCTGATAGTACTCCCCACTATCCCCAGAAGGTGCACACACACCTTAATTAGTTCCTAATATCCAGCAGAAAAGAGGCTGATTGGCCGGGCGCGGTTGGCTCAAGCCTGTAATCCCAGCACTTTGGGAGGCCGACGGGCGGATCATGAGGTCAGGAGATCGAGACCATCCTGGCTAAACGGTGAAACCCCGTCTCTACTAAAAAATACAAAAAAACTAGCCGGGCGACGAGCGGCGCCTGTAGTCCCAGCTACTCGGGAGGCTGAGACAGGAGAATGGCGTGAACCCGGGAGGCGGAGCTTGCAGTGAGCTGAGAGCCGGCCACTGCACTCCAGCCTGGGCAGCAGAGCAAGACTCCGTCTCAAAAAAAAAAAGATTACAGTGTTTTGAAAAGTATGAGACTCCATCCAATATAACAAGGGGTGTACCCCCGCTGTGATATGAATTGTAAAACCTAGAAGAAGAGAGAATACATGGCTTCAAAACACACGGGGTGTACACCCACACTGTGATATTGTTCCTGTCATCTAAAGGAAGAGATGACTACTCCCAGTACTGGAGAAGGTAACACACCCCCCTTGATTGTTCCTCCATACTGTGGGGAGGCTTGCATGATATCTTCCAAATGACAGTGGCTTGACACCCAGTATTGAATTGTTTGTTCGCACACCAACTCTGTGCCCCTCGTTTCCCATTGTCGTTTTCTCTCCACAGTTTGGAACTTCGGGGGGCTTTGTCTTTTGGTTACAGATGAAGAGAGGAAGGGTCTGAGAGGTTAAGCAAGTTTGTTACTGGAAAGGGGTTCCAATCCAGACCCTAAGAGAGGTTTCTTGGATCTCACAGAAGAAAGAATTCGGGGCGAGTCCATCAAGTGAAAGCAAGTTTATTAGGAAAGAAAAGGAATAAAAGAATGGCTACTCTGGCCGGGCGCAGTGGCTCACTCCTGTAATCCTATAACTTTGGGATGCCGAGGCAGGTGGATCACCTGAGGTGAGAAGTTCGAGACCAGCCTGGTCCAACATGGCAAAACCCTGTCTCCACTAAAATACAAAAAATTAACTTGCCGTGGTGGCAGGTGCCTGTAATCCCAGCTACTAGGAAGGCTGAGGCAGGAGAATCGCTTGAACCCAGGAGATGGAGGTTGTAGTGAGCCAAGATCACGCCACTGCATTCCAGTTCTGCCAACAGAGCGAGACTCCATCTCAAAAAAAAAAAAAAAAAAAAAAAGAAAAAGAATGGCTGCTCCATAGGCAGAGTGGCCCCAAAGGCTGCTGGTTGCCCATTTTCATGGTTATTTCTTGATCATACGCTAAACAAGTGGACTATTCATGAGTGTTCCAGGAAAGGGTGGGGCAATTCCCAGAAACTGAGAGTTTCTGCCCTCCGTTCTGAGACCATGTAGGGAACCTCCAGATTTTGCCATGGCACCTGTAAACTGTCTTGGCGCTGGTGAGAGTGTCTTTGAGCAGCTGATTGCATTAATAATTAGCACATACTGAGCCGTGAGGACAATCACAGGTCACTCTCGTGGCCATCTTGGGTTTGGTGGGCTTTGCCCGGCTTCTTTACTGCAACCTGCTTTATCAGCAAGGTCTTTATGAGCTGTATCTTGTGCCGACCTCCTATCTCATCCTGTGACTAAGAATGCCTAGCCTCCTGGGAATGCAGCCCAGCAGGTCTCAGCCTCCCTTTACCCAGCCCCCATTCAAGATGGAGTCGCTCTGGCTCACGTGCCTCTGACAAGTTGGCCTGGGTTGAGTGTTCCCTAGTGTGTGGTTGTTGGAGCTGTTCCTAGGAGTAAGAGGTATTGTCAGTAGGAAACAGGCCTCTGTTAGCCCTGGGGCTGGCACTCTGCCCCAGTATGTCGGCCTCATTTTAGTGGTGACAAAACTGGGGCTCAGAGACATCAACTCCCTCACCACGAACACCCAGACTGTGCATGGTGGGCTGGGGTTTGAATGTGGGGCTTGAAGACCCATCATCTCCTCTGGTCCCCCAGTCTCTGCTGCCCAAGAGGAACAGGATCCCAGGATCCAGTCCCCTCATGGCACCAAGCCAGGGTGGGTGGAGATGGGGAGGCACAGTTCCAAAGTCCCCCGGACTCTGAGGCAGGTCGGGGGCCGAGAGCAACCCGGACCTGCGGACCCCACCCCGAGAAGAGTGGCTGCATGCCCGTCCCAGCGGGCAGGAGATCTGTGTCCTCAGTAAACGTGACGGCACTTCCCGCTCCTCCAGCCAGGCTGTGCTGTCTTCACGTTTCCAATCATGCGGGCTCCTCTCCAATTCCCAAGCCCAACCCACAGAGACAGTGATCTGGGGTCCACATGAGGTTTGTCAGCAGCTCTGACCCGCTGCTTCCCGCCTGCCCCGCGGCTGGTTCTGGAAAGCTCTCTGCTGCCCCCTGGTGGGGAAGCTCGGGGCAGGGCTCTGGCTGCAAGCAAGGGGTCCCAGAACGTCCTGACTCTGTCACCTCTGCTGGGTGGAAAACCAACCCAGGACTGAACCAGTGACACCTGTGGCGCTCCCAGAACCTCCTGGCTCTGTCACCTCTGCTGGGTGGAAAAACCAACCCAGGACTGAAGCAGCAGGTGGGTGCCTGATTCCTTATTATCTGAGTTCCACCCACTGGCAAGTCTCTCTCCGGCCTCAGTTTCCCCTTCCATTAAACGAGGGGCTTGGGGAATACCAAGGAGGGGTAACAGCTTAGTGAGGATGGCAGGTTTCTTCTGGGGAGATGAACACGTTTTGAAACTACAATGGCAATGAGTGGTTGCACAGGACTGCGAGTGCACAAACGCCACCACATTCGCGTTGAAACAGTTAATTCCATGCGATGTGAATGTCACCTCATTTAAAGTGTTTAAAAGAGGGGCCTGGGAGAGTGCAGTGTATGTGAGAATCACGTGGGACATCCACAGTCTCTCAACCTCGGTTTGCTTGCCGTAAACTGGCAAAAAGACCGTGTGAGCTGTGTTCCCTGGGGCCAAGAGATTCCAGGGACTGGGATGAGGGCCGGGGGCCAGAAGGGGAGGGGGCCTGTGAGGACGCCATAGGGAGCAGCCCAGATAAGGCTTTCAATACTGGGTAGCAGCGTCTACACAGGCGGAGATCCCTGCATCTCACTTCCCGCAGGTATGACTGGTGGCCAGAGGTGGGACTGGCCAGGCTCGGCCCAACCAAATCTGGGAGCAGAGGACACTGAGTGAGGGATCCCCGGGGCCACCCTCACTGGCCTGTGGCTCTCCTGACACCACAAGAGAGGTCCACGAGCTGACCTTGGGTCCTAATGGGGGACACCTTCCTGGCAGCAAGCTGGCAGGGTGGTGTGGTGGTCAGTGTACTGGGCTCTGTGTCTCCGCCCCCCTACCTGCTGTGTGACAGTGGGCGAGACACCTAACCTCTCTGTGCCTCTGTTTCTTCAATGGCGAACAGGGGCACTAGCAGCCCCCACATCTGGGCACAGTGGCCGAAGGATAAAGGCAAGGGTGGCACGAGACCTACAGCAAAAGCTCTGAGCAGGGAGAGCAGGGAGCTGCCCAGGGAGTTCTACCACCATCTCCCCTCTGGCCGCCAAGGAAACCGAGGCTCATGGTGACCTGGCCCAGGTCTGTTGGACTCAGGGTCCTTCTCATCCCCAAGAACAGAGGGCTGCCACCAGGGAAGGAGCTGGCCCCTAGACACAGCCCAGGAAGCACACAGGGAAGGATGCCATGGGAACTTCAGTATGTTATTGCAAAAAAGCATTTATTGCTATTTGAACCCTGTTTTCCTGCCTCCATTTCCCAGAAAATGAGCCACGGGAGACACCAGGAGAGGCAGGAGACCATCCTCCTTGCACAAAACCCACTCCCTTGGATGCTGTCCTCAGCGAGGGTGGCTGGGGCCAACCAGGGGGCCCATCCGCAGAGTGGCAGAGGAGGCAGGTTGACCCTGCAGACATTGAGCACTGTGGCAAAGGTCCTGGCCTTCTGGTAGAAGAGTGACTTCTCGCGGTCCAGGAGGAAATTGTGGGAGATGGTGGCCGGCCGCGTGTAGGTCTTCAGCTGTGCCCTTCTTGTTGCCCAGGTCCACGGCGGCTGCCAGTGCCAGCTGGTAGTACCCGGCTGCATCAAACCGTTCCTGAAGGGGACAGGCCATGCTCAGCAAAGGGGGACTGTGAGCCTGTCCTGTTCCCAGAAGGCTGTTCCTGGTCTCAGGTCATTCCACATGGCCAGCCAAGCGGGCTCAACCCATGATCCATGAAGCCTGTGACACTGCTGTGGTCTCAGCTGCAAGGAGTTGGGGACACCCTGAAACCCTGGAGCTTCCTGACTATCCCTATGCTCCACTCACCCCCAAGCCTCTTGCCCCAGTCCCACCCTCTCTGCAGGCAGTGGCTGTTTTCCCCATGGGCTGAGGTCAGGGCAGATCCTGCCTGCTCAGAGAGTTCCATGCAGGAAACCGTGGCTCCAAGCCACAGCAGGGGCAACAGCGTTGAGTGACCCAGGCTTCCCTCTGGCCCCTTATCCATGCTGAACATTTTCCAGCCCTCCACGGGCCAGGCCAGGTACAAACCATCTCAACAGGTGTTCCTCCCCTGGCAATGTCCCTGAAATATGACGGAGTGTGACTCCCCGACATCCACTCCCCTTTCAATGGCATCTTTGGGTCAAAAACTCACCATCCCTGGGGTTGGGATGCTGCCTCCCAGACCTCCACCTTGACCCTCCCATCCCCCCGGCTTCTCCCCAGGCGCCTCCTCCACATGGGGGACACCCAAGGGACCTCTCTAAGACCCAGGCCTGGCCTGTCCCTCTTTACCATCTCAAGATGGCTCCCAGGGCCAAGGACAAAGTCCAAGATGCAGCAGTCCATTCCCTCACTGCCCTGCCTCACACACGGAGCAGGGGCGTGAGAAGGCCCCGAGTCACCGCAACTGCTCATCCAATGCCCCCCGGCCCAGCCGAACATTGGACTCTGTGCTGGGTGCATGGCTGAGCCTAACATCCTTGCTCCCAGTCTGAGGGACCTGGGACTGAACACTCACCACAAAGGTGGCCCGGGCTGTGGCAGAGGGAAGCCCAGAAGCCTGTGCGGGGCCCAGGAGGCCCCTGACTCAGCCGGGGGTGGGAGGCAAGGGCATCCTGAAGGCGTGGGGGCATCCTAACTAAACAGGAAGGAGCCAGCCAAAGCATGTCTCTGCGTTGTGTGTGTCCTGCTGGTGGATTGTGTGCACCTGCTGTGCTGTATGTGCCGTGTGCCTGTTGTGCAGCGTGTGCATTTGTCCTGCATGCAATGTAGTGTGTGCAGCAGCAGTGAGTGGCAGGCTGAGCCAGGACACACCTAATCCACCCTATTCCAGGGCTCACTCTCACGTGTAGACTAAAGGGGACCAGCATTTAGAGGCAATCGGCAAGGATGCCCATTTACCCTGTGACTCTCTGCCAGCCTTTCAGGCGCCATCCAGCCCAGTTCCTCTCCCACTTCTCTGGGCCC
>NW_022143031.1:0-37174 GCF_007565055.1 Rhinopithecus roxellana | reverse complement strand
AATAATTATCGGAATAAATATAGACATAAGAGATATAATAGATATATGTATCAATATACACAAAATATATATAATATTTATAGGTATAAAATATACGCATAATAGATATAGATGTAGAATATAGACATAATAGAATTAATAGATATAGGTATAAAATATAAACAAAATAGACATAACAGACATAGGTATAAAATATACACATAATAGTTATAGGTATAAAATATAGACAAAATAGATATAGGTATAAAATATAGATATAGATGTAATAGATATTGGTATAAATATAAACATAATAGATATCACAGAGATGCGTATAAAATATAGACGTAATAGATATAATAGATATTGGTGTAAAATGTAGACATGCTAGATATAATAGATGCAGGTATAAAATATAGACATAATGGATATAATAGATACAGGTAAAAAGTAAGACATAATAGATAAACATATAGGTATAAAAATAGACATAATAATATAATAGATAAAGTTAAAAATTATACACATAATAGATATATAAATATAGGTATAAAATATAGACTTAAGTGATGTAATAGATATAGGTATAAATATAGACATAATTGATATAATAGATAAGGTATAAAATATAGACATAATAGATATAGGTATTAAATATAGACATAATAGATATAAAACAGTTATAAAGTATAGACATAATAGATATAATAGATATAGGTATAAATAAAGACATAATATATATAGGTATAAATACAGACATAATAGATATAGGTATAAAATATAGACATAGATATACCTATAAATATAGACATAACAGTTATAATAGACGTAGGTATAAAATATAGACAATAGATATAATAGATAGGTATTATATATAGGCATAAAATATATAATAGATATAGATAAAAATATAGACATAATAGATATAGGTATAAAAGATAAACAAAATAGATATAATAGATATACTTATGAAATACAGATATAATAGATATTATAGATGTGGGTATTCAGTATAGACAAAATAGATGTAATAGACATAGGTAAAATATAGACATAATAGATACAATAGATATCGGTAAAATACAAACATGAAAGATATAATTGATAGGGTTATAAAATATGGATATAATAGATATAGGTATAAAATATCGTTATAATAGATATAATAGATATATGTGTAAAATATGGATATAATAGATATAGGATACAATATAGATATAATAGATATAATTATGAAATATAAATATAATAGATATAATAGATAAAGTTATAAAATATAGATATAATAGATATCGGTATAAAATATAGTTATAATAGATATATGTAAAAATATAGATATAATAGATATAATAGATATAGGTATAAAATATAGACATAATAGATATAACAAATATAGGTATAAAATAGAGACATAATACATTTGTAGATATAGGTATAAAATATAGACATGATAGATATAATAGACAGAGGTAAAAATATAGACATAATAGATATAATAGATATAGGTATAAATATAGACATAGATATATATAATAGATAAAGTTATAAAATATAGATATAATAGGTATAGGTATAAAATACATACATAATAGATATAATAGATAAAGGTATAAAATATAGACATAATAGATATAGTTATAAAATATAGATATAATATATAATAGATATATGTATAAAATATAGATATAATTGATATAGTCATAAAATATAGATATAATATATATAATAGATATAGGTATAAAATATAGATATAATAGATATAATTATAAAGTATTAATCTAATAGATATAGTAGATATGGTAAAATATAGATATAAGAAATATAGGTATAAAATATGGTTATAATAGATATAGGTGTAAAATATAGACATAATAGATATAATACATATAGGTAAAAAATATAGACATAATAGATATGGGTATAAAATATAAACATAATAAATATAAGAGATATAGGTATAAAATATAGACATAAGAGATATAATAGATATAGGTATAAAATATAGACATACTAGATATAATATATATTGGTATAAAATTGAGACCTAATAGATTTGATAGATATAGGTATAAAATATAGACATAATAGAAATAATAGATATAGGTATAAATATAGACATAATAGATATAATAGATATAGATATACAATAGAGACATAATAGATATAGGTACAAAATATAGAAATAATAGATATAGTAGATATAGGTAAAATATAGATATAATAGATAAAATACAGATAGGTATAAAATATAGACATAATGGATTAATAGATATAGGTATAAAATATAGACATAATAGATACAATAGATATAGGTATAAAACATAGACATAATAGATATAGGTATAAAATATAGACACAATAGATATGGGTATAAAATAAAGACATAATAGATATTGGTATAAAATATAGACATAATAGATATAATAATATAGGTATACAGTATAAACTTAATAGACATAGGATAAAATATAGACATAATAGATAATAAATATAGGTATAAAATCGACATAATAGATTAATAGATAGGGATAAAATTAGACATAATAGATATAATAGATGTAGGTATAAAATACAGACATAAAAGATATAATAGATATAGGTATAAAATACAGACATAATAGATATAATAAATATAGACATCATAGTTATAATAGATATAGGTATTAAATATAGACATAATAGATATATAGATAAGGTATGAAATATACACATAATAGATATAATAGATATAGGTATAAATTATAGACATAATAGGTATAATTGGTATAGGTATAAAATATAGACATAATACATATAATAGATATAGGCATACATTATAGACATAATAGATATAGGTAAAAAATATAGACATAATAGATATAATATATATAGGTATAAAATACACATAATAGATACAGGTATAAAACATAGACAGAATAGATACAACAGATATAGTTTACAATATAGAGATAATAGTTATAATAAATAGGTATATATAAAGTATAGACATAATAGGTATAGTTGTAAAATACTGAATAAAAGTTAAAATAGATACAGGGGTAAACTATAGAAATAAACGACATAATAGATATAGGTATAAAATGTAGACATAATAGAGATAGGTAAAAAATATAGAATAATAGATACAGGTATAAATAGAGACATAATATATATGAAGATACAGGTATAAAATATAGACATAATAGATATAAAAGATAAAGGTAAAAAATAAAGACAGAATAGATATAATAGACATAGGTATAAAATATAGACAAAATAGATATAATAGATACAGGTGTAAAAATATAGATGTATTAGATATAGGTATAAAAATATAGACATAATAGATATATTTGAAATACATATAAAATATAAGTATATACATATAGATATAAAATATAGAATAATAGATATAATAGATACAGGTATAAATATAGATATAATAGATATAATATAAAATAAATATAATAGATATAGTAGATACAGGTATAAAATGTAGACATAATAGATGTAATAGACATAGGTATAAAATATGACCTAATAGATATAATAGATACAGGTACAAAGTATAGAGATAATAGATATAGGTATAAAATATAGATATAATAGTATAATAACCTATATGTATAAAAATAGATAGATACAGGTAAAAAATATAGACAAGAGATATAATAGATATAGGTATAAAATATAGATATAATAGATATAATTATAAAATATAAATATAATAGATATAATAGCTATAGTTAAAAAATATAATGGATAAAGCTATAAAATATGGTTATAATAGATATAAGTAAAAATCATGATATAAAAGATATAATAGATATGGGCATAATATATAGACATAATAGATATGATTAGATATAGTATAAAACATAAGAATAATAGATATAATGGATATAGGTATCAAACATAGATATAATAGATATAGGTATAAAATATAATAAGTGGATAAATAGATATAGGCATAAAAATATAGACATAATAGATACAATAGATATAGGTGTAAATATACACATAATATATAATGATAAAATAGAGACATAATAGTTATAATAGATATAGGTATAAAATATAGACATAATAGATATAGGTATATATTTAGAATAATAGATATAATAGATATAGGTATAAATATAAAATATAGACATAGATATAATAGAATAGATTATACAATATAGACATAATAGATAAGGTACAAAATATAGAAATAATAGATATAGTAGATATAGGTAAAATATAGATATAATAGATAAAATAAGATAGGTATAAAATAGACATAATGGATATAATAGATATAGGTATAAAATAGACATAATAGATACAATAGATATAGGTAAAAACATAGACATAATAGATATAGGTATAAAATATAGACACAATAGATATGGGTATAAAATAAAGACATAATAGATATGGTATAAAATATAGACATAATAGATATAATAAATATAGGTATACAGTATAAACTTAATAGACATAGGCATAAAATATAGACATAATAATATATATAAAATATAGGTATAAAATATCGACCATAATAGATTTAATAGATAGAGGGATAAAATATAGACATAATAGAATATAGATGTAGGTATAAAATACAGACATAAAAGATATAATAGATATAGGTATAAAATACAGACATAATAGATATAATATAAATTAGACATCATAGTTATAATAGATATAGGTATTAAATATAGACATAATAGATATAATAGATATAGGTATGAAATATACACATAATAGATATAATAGATATAGGTATAAATATAGACATAATAGGTATAATGGTATAGGTATAAAATATAGACATAATACATATAATAGATATAGGCATACATTATAGACAATAGATATAGGTAAAAAATATAGACATAATAGATATAATATATATAGGTATAAAATATACACATAATAGATACAGGTATAAACATAGACAGAATAGATACAACAGATATGTTATACAATATAGAGATAATAGTTAGAATAATATAGGTATAAAGTATAGACTAATAGGTATAGTTGTAAATACTGACATAAAAGTTAAAATAGATACAGGGGTAAACTATAGAAATAAACGACATAATAGAATAGGTAAAAATGTAGACATAATAGAGATAGGTAAAAAATATAGATATAATAGATACAGGTATAAAAATAGAATATATATTATATGATAGATACAGGTATAAAATATAGACATAATAGATATAAAAGATAAAGGTAAAAAATAAAGACAGAATAGATATAATAGACATAGTATAAAAATATAGACAAAATAGATATAATAGATACAGGTGTAAAATATAGATGTATTAGATATAGGTATAAATATAGAGACATAATAGATATTTGAAATACATATAAAATATAAGTATAATACTATAGATATAAAATATAGATATAATAGATATAATAGATACAGGTATAAAATATAGATATAATAGATATAATTATAAAATATAAATATAATAGATAAGTAGATACAGGTATAAAATGTAGACATAATAGATGTATGTAAGACATAGGTAAAAATATAGACCTAATAGATATAATAGATACAGGTACAAAGTATAGATAATAGATATAGGTATAAAATATAGATATAATAGATATAATACCTATGTATAAAAATAGATAGATACAGGTAAAAATATAGACAATAGATATAATAGATATAGGTATAAAATATAGATATAATAGATATAATTATAAAATATAAATATAATTAATAGCTATAGTTAAAAATATAATGGATAAAGCTATAAATATGGTTATAATAGATATAAGTATAAATCATAGATATAAAAGATATAATAGATATGGGCATAATATATAGACATAATAGATATGATAGATATATGTATAAAACATAGATATAATAGATATAATGGATATAGGTATCAAACATAGATATAATAGATATAGGTATAAAATATACATATAGTGGATAATAGATATAGGCAAAATATAGACATAATAGATACAATAGATATAGGTGTAAAATACACATAATATAATGATAAAAAGAGGACATAATAGTTATAATAGATATAGGTATAAAATATAGACATAATAGATATAGGTATATTTAGACATAATAGATATAATAGATATAGGTATAAAATATAGACATAAGAGATAATAGATATACTTATAAAATATAGACATAATAGATATAATTGACAGAGTTATAAAATATACACATAATAGATATGATAGATATAGATATAAAATATAGATATAATAGATATAGGTAAAAATATAGATATAATAGATATAAAAGATATAGTTAAAAATAGAGATATAATATATATAAATAAATATAGATGTAAAATATATATAATAGATAGATATAGGTATAAAATATAGATATAAGATACAATATATAGGTGTAAAATATAGATGTAACAGATATAGCTATGAAATATAGACACATAGATATACATATGGGAATAAAAAAAGATGTAATAGATATAGGTATAAAAAATAGATATAATAGATAATAGATATAGGTTAAAATATATACATACTAGATGATAGATATAGGTATAAAATATAGACATAATAGATAATAGATAGAGGTATAAAATATAGACATAATAGATATAATAGATAAAGGTATAATATAAAATTTAGACAAATAGATATAATAGATATAGGTATGAAATATACACATAAAAATATAATATATATACGTATAAAATATACACAGAATAGATATCATATATGTAGGTGTAAAATATAGATATAATAGATATAGATATAAAATATAGACATAATATATATAAAGGATATAGATATAAAATATAGACATAATAGATATAATAGATAGTTATAAAATATAGACATAGTAGATAAAATAGATATAGGTATGAAAATAGATAAAATAGATAAAGTTATAGTTATAAATATACATAAAATAGATATAATATCTATATAAATAATAATTATAATAGATATAGAATATATTAATAATATAGAGATAAAAAAATTATTATATAATATATATAAAATATAGGTATAACATAAGACATAATTAGGTAAAAATACAGTCATAATATATATAGGTATAAATATAGACATAATAGATATACCTATAAAAATAGACATAACAGTTATAATAGATAGGTATGAAATATAGACATAATAGATGTAATAGACATAGGTATAAAATATAGACATAATAGATACATAGATATCGGTATAAAATATAGACATAAAAGATATAATAGATAGGGGTATAAAATATAGACACAATAGATATAGGTATAAAATATAGACCATAGTAGAATAAGTATAAAATATAGATGTAATAGAGATATAAATATAGCTATAAAATATAAACTTATAGATATAGGTAAAATATAGACAAAATAGATATGATATTATAGCTATAAAATATAGACATAATAGAATGATAGATATAGGTATAAAAAATAGACATAATGGATTAAAACATATAGGTATAAAATAAGATATACTATATACAGGTATAAAATATACATAATAGATATAATAGATATAGGAATAAAATATAGATATAATAGTTATAATATAAATAATAAAATAATAGATATAATAGATATAGGTATAAATAGAGAAACAATAGATATAGGTATAAAATATAGTTATAGTAGATATAGGTTGTAAAATATAGATATATAGTTATATATAGGTATAAAATATAGACATAATAGATGTAATAGATATAATTATTAAAATATAGACATAATAGATATAGGTATAAAATATAGACTAATAGATGATATATATAGGTAGAGAAAATATAGACATAATTAATGTGATAAATATAGGCATAAAATACACACATAATGGATATAATAGATATAGGTATCAAATATCAATATAAGAGATATATGTATAAAATTACATACAATACATATAGCTATAATATAGACATAATGTATAAAAGGTATTGGTGTACAATGTAGACATAATAGATATAGATATAAATACAGACATAATAGATATAATAGATATATGTATAAAATATAGACTAATAGATGTAATAGATATAGGTATAAAATATAGACATAATAGATATAATAGATATAGGTATATAATATAGACATAATACATATAATAGATAAAGGTATAAAATATAGACATAATAGATATAATAAATATAGGTATAAAATATAGACATAATATATAATAGATATAGGTATGAATATAGACAGAATCGATATAGGTATAAAATATACACATAACAGGTATAATAGATATAGGTATAAAATGTAGACATAACAGATATAATACATATAGGGATAAATTATAGACTAAAAGATATAATACATATAGGTAAAAATGTAGACATCATAGATATAATACATATAGGTATAAAATATAGACATAATTGATAAGTATAAAATATAGACATAATAGATAGAATAGATAGAGGTATAAAATATATACATAATAGATATAGGTAAAATATAGAATAATAGGTATAAGAGATATAGTTAAAAATATAGACATAATAGTAATAATGGATATAGGTAAAAATATAGACATAAGATAAATATAATAAGTATAAAATATAGACTTAATAGATATAATAGATATAGGTATAAAAGAGAGATACAATGGATATAGGTATAAAATATGCTAATAATAGATATAGGTGGTAAAATATAGATATAATATAAGAGATATAGGTATAAAATATAGACATAATGATATAATAGATACAGGTATGAAATATAGATATAATAGAATAGTTATAAAATATAGATACAATAGACATAATAGAGGTATAAAATATAGACATAATAGATATAGGTATAAAATATAGACATAATAGATATAATAGATATAGGAACAAAATAAGACATAATAGATATAATAGATAGGTATGAAATATAGATATAATAGATATCATATATAGGAATAAAATATAGACATATTATATATAGACATAGGTATAAAATATACCCAGAGTAGACATCATAGATATAGGTATTAAAATATAGATATAATAGATATAGGTTTAAAATATAGACGTAATAGATATAAAAGATATTGGTAAAATATACACATAATAGATATAGGAATAAATATGACATAATAGGTAACATAATAGGTATAGGTATGCAATATACACATTATGTATATAATAAATAATTTATAAATATAGACATAATACAATAGGTATAAAAATATAAACATTATAGATTTATTAATATAATAGGTATAAAATATGGAGATAATATGTATAATAGATGTAGGTATAATAGGACAGGGTAGATATAATAGATATAGATAAAAATATAGACTAATAGATATAATAGATAAGACATAATAGATATAATACATATAGGTATAAAATATAGACATAATAGATATAATAGATGTAGTTATAAAAGATAGACATATAGATATAATAGAGGTATAAAATATGGACATAATAGATATTATAGATAGAGGTTATAAAATATAGGATAATAGATATAACAGATATAATAGACAGAGGTATAAAATATACATATAATAGATATAATAGAGTTATAAAATATAGACATAATAGATATAATTGATAGAGGTATAAAATATGGACATAATAGATATATATAGAGAGTATAAAATATAGAGATATATAATAATAGATATAACATGCAGACATAACAGACATTATAGATATAGGTATAAAATAGACATAATTGATAAAATAGATATAGACATAAAAATATAATACATATAGGTATGAAAATAGATATAATAGATAAATAGACATAGGTGTGAAACAACGACATAATTGATATAGGTATAAAATATAGACATAATAGGTTCAATAGAGGTATAAAATATATCAAAATAGATACAATAGATATAGGTATAAATATAGATATAATAGATATAAAAGACATAGGTATAAAATATAGACATAATAATTAAATAGATATAGGTATCAAATATAGACATAATAGATATCGGTGTAAAATAGAGACAGAAGAGAATAACAGATATACTTCTAAAATATAGACATAATCGTTAAAATAGATATATGTATAAAAATATAGACATAGATATACGTATAAAAAAATAGATATAATAGATACTGGTATGAAATATAGACAATAGATATAATATATATAGGTATAAAATATAGCTATAATAGAGATAAAAAAAATAAATATCCTCGCTATATTGATATAGGTAAAACATAGATCTACATGTATGTAGGTATAAAATATGGTCAAATAGATATAAGTATCAAATATAGATATAATAGATATAGGTATAATATATAGATATAATAGCTATAACAGATATAGTAATAACATACAGACATAACAGTTATAATAGAGTAGTTATAAAATATAGACATATAGATATAGGTACAATATTTAGACATCATAGATATATAGATCTAGGTAAAAAATATAGATATAATAGATCTAATTATGAAATATAGACATAATAGATATAAAAGATACAGGTATAAAATATACACATTATAGATATAGGTATAAAATATAGACATAATAGATATAATAGATACAGTTATACAATATAGACATTATAGAATCATAGATATAAGTATAAAATAAAGACATAATAGATATAGCTATAAAATATAGACATAAGAGATATAGTATAAAAAATAGACATAATAGATATAATAGATATAGGTATAAAAATATAACCATAATAGATGTTATAGATATAGGTATAACTACTACACATAATAGATATAGGTATGAAATATAGACATAATAGACATAGGTATAAAATATAGACAAAATAGACGTAATAGACATAGGTAAAAAATATAGACATAATAGATATAATAGATATTGGTATAAATATAGACATAAAGATATAATAGATGGGGTATAAAATACAGATAAATAGATATAGGAATAAAATAACGATATAATAGATATAAAGATATTGTATAAAAAATAGATATAATAGATACAGGTATAAAATATAGACAATAGATATAATAGATATACGTATAAATATAGATATAATAGATAAAATTATAAATATAAATATAATAGATATAATATGTAAAGTTATAAAATATAGATATAATAGATATCGGTATAAAATATAGTTATAATAGATATAGGTATTAAATATAGATATAATAGATATAATAGATATATGTATAAAATATAGACATAATAGATATAATAGATATAGGTATAAAATGTAGACAATAGATATAATAGATATATGTATGAAATACAGACATAATAGATGTAATAATTATAGGTATAAAATATAGACATAACAGATATGATATATATAGGTATAAAATATAGACATTATAGATATGAAAGATATACGTATAAAATATAGAGATAATACATATAATAGATATAGGTATAAAATATAGACATAATTGATATAATGACATAAGTATAAAACGTAGACATAATAGATATAATAGATACAGGTATAAAATATAGATATAATAGATATAGGTATAAAAATATAGATATAATAGATATAATAGATAGACATAATAGATATAATAGATATAGGTGTAAAAGATAGATATAATAGATATAGTGGACATGGGTATCAAATATACATATAATAGATATAGGTGTAAAACACAGATATAGTGCATATAATAGATATAGGTATAAAATATAGACATAATAGATATAGGTATAAAATATAGACATAATAGATATAATAGACAAAGATATAAATATAGACATAATAGATAAAATAGATATTGGTATAAATATAGACATAATAGTTATAGGTATAATATACAGACATAATAGATATAATAGATATAGTTACAAAATATAGACATAATAGATATAATAGATATAGGAATAAAATAAAGACATAATAGATATAATAGATAATGATATAAAATATCGACATAATAGATATAATAGATATTGGTATAAAATACAGACATAATAGATATAGGTGTAAAATATAGACATAATAGATATTATAGATATATGTATAAAATATAGACATAATAGATATAATAGATAGAGGTATAAAATATAGACATAATAGATATAGGTATAAAATATAGGTATAAGAGATATAATAGATATAGGTATAAAATATAGATAATAATAGATATAATAGATATAGGTATAAAATATAGACATAATAGATATAGGTATAAAATATAGACAAAATAGATATAATAGATATAGGTATGAATACAGACATAATAGATATTATAGATATAGGTATAATATATAGACATAATAGATATAATAGATAGACGTATAAAATATAGAAATAATTGATATAGGTATAAAATAGAGACATAATAGATATAATAGATGTAGGTATGAAATATAGACATAATAGATATAATAGATACAGGTATGAAATACAGACATAATAGATATAATAGATATAGGTGTAAAATATACACATAATTGACATGATATATATAGGTATAAAATATAGACGTAATAGATATAATAGATATAGTTATAAAATATACACATAATAGATACAATAGATATAGGTATAAAATATAAACATATAGTTATAATCAATATAGGTATAAAATATAGATGTAATAGATATAATAGATAACGGTATAAAACATAGACATATTTGATATAATAGATACAGGTATAAAACATAGATATAATAGATATAGGTATAAAATATCGACATAATAACATATAGGTATAAAATATAGACATAATGGTTATAAGAGATATAGGTATGAAATACAGACATAATAGATTTAATAGGTATGGGTATAAAATATATATATAATAGATATATGAGAAATGTGTATAAGATATAGACATAATCGATATAATAGATATAGGTATAAAATATATACGAAATAGATATAATAGATATAGGTATGAAATATAGACATAATGGATATAACAGATATAGGAATAAATATAGACATAATTGAAATAGTTATAAGGTATAGACAAAATAGATATAAAAGATATCGGTATAAAAACATAGCCATAATTGATATAATAGATAGAGGTATAAATATAGACATAACAGATATAGGTATAAAATATAGGCATAATAGATATAATAGATATAGGTATAAAATATAGACATATTAGATATGATAGATATAGGTATAAAATATAGAAAGAGTAGATATAATAGATACAGTTATAAAATATAGACATAATGGATATAATAGATATAGGTATAAAATATACACATAATAGATATAATAGATATAGGTATAAAATAAGACATAATAGATACAAGTATTAAATATGGACATAATAGATATAATAGAAATAGGTATAAAATATAGACAAAATAGATATAATAGATATACGTATCAAATATTGACATAATAATTATAATAGATATAGGTATAAAATATAGACATAATAGATATAGCTACAAAATATAGACATAATGTTTATAATAGATATAGGTATGAAATATAGACATAATAGATATCATAGGGATAGGTTTAAAATAAAGACATAATAGACATAATAGATATAGGTATAAGATATAGACATAACAGATATAATAGATATAGGTATAAAATATACACATAATAGATATAATAGATATAGGTATAAAATGAAGACATAATAGATACAAGTATTGAATATAGACATAATAGATATAATAGAAATAGGTATAAAATATAGACAAAATAGATATAATAGATATACGTATCAAATATTGACATAAAAATTATAACAGATATAGGTATAAAATTTAGACATAATAGAGATACGTAAAAAATACAGACAAAATAGATATAACAGATATAGGTATAAAATATTAAAATAATATATATAGTAGATATAGGTACAAAATATAGACATCATAGATATAATAGACATAGGTATAATATATAGACATAATAGATATAATAGATATACATATAAAATATAGATATAATAGATATGATAGATATAGAAATAAAATATAGATACCATATCTATAGGAATAAAATACAGATATAATAGATATAATAGATACAGGTATAAAATATAGACATAAAAGATATAATAGATATAGGAATAAAATACAAATAAAATAGATATAGGTATAAAATAAAGACATAACAGACATAATAGATATACGAATAAAATATAGACATAATAGATATAGGTATAAAATGTAGACATTATAGATATAATATCGGTATAAAATATAGACATAATAGGTATAATAGATATAGGTATAAAATATAGACATAATAGATATAATCCATATAGGTATAAAATATAGACATAATAGATATAGGTATAAAATATAGACATAGTAGATATAATTAATATAGATCTAAAATATAGACATAATAAATATAATAGATATAGGTACAAAATATAGACATAACACATATAGGTATAAAATATAGACATAATAGATATAATAGGTATAGTTATAAAATATAAACAATAGATATAGATATAAAATATAGACACAACATATATAAAAGATATAGGTATATAATATAAACATAATAGATATTGTTATAAAATATAGACATAATAGATATAACAGATATAGTTAAAAAATATAGATACAATAGATATAATACATATAAGTATAAAATATAGATATAATAGATATTGCACACATAGGTATAAAATATATATATAACAGATATAATAGATATTGGCATAAAACACAGACATAATAGATAGAATAATATAGGTATAAAGTATAGATGTAATACATATAATAGATGCAGGTATAAAATATAGATATAATAGATATAGGCATAAAATATAGATATAATAGGTATAATAGATATAGGTATAAAATATAGACATAGCAGAAATAATAGATATAAGTGTAAAATATAGAAATAATAGATATAATTGATATAGGTATAAAATATAGACAAAATCGATATAATAGATACAGGTATAAAACACAGACATAATAGATATAATAGATATAGGTATAAAATGTAGGTATAATCGATATAGGTATAAAATATAGATATAATGGATATAATATATATAGGTATAAAATATAGATATAATAAGTATAGGTAAAAAATATAGATATAATAGATATAATAGACATAGGTATAAAATATATATATTATAGATATAGCTATAAATGTAGATATTATAGATATAATAGATATAGGTATAAAATATAGATATAATACATACAATAAGTAAGGTAAAAAATATAGGCATACTAGATATAATAGTTATCGTTATAAGATACACATTAAGTAGATATAATAGATAGTGGTATAAAATATAGACCTAATAGATAAAATAGATATAGATAAAAATATAGACATAATACATATAATAGATATAGGTTTAAAATATGGACATAATAGATATCATAGATATAGGTTTAGAATATAGACATAATAGATATAATACACATAGGTATAAAATATAAACATAGTAGATATAACAGTGAGAGATATAAAATATAGACATAATAGATATCGGTATAAAATATAACAGAAACAATACTACAGGAATAATATATAGACATAATAGATATAATAGACATAGGTATAAAATATAGACATAATAGATATAGGTATAAAATATAGTCATAGTAGACATAATAGATATAGGTATAAAATATAGACCTAATAGATATAATAGATATAGGTATAAAATGTACACAAATAGATACGATAGATATAGGTATAAAATATAGGCATAACAGATATAATATATATATGAATAAAATACAGACATAATTGAAATAAGTATAAAATGTAGACAAAATAGACATAAAGGTACAGGTATAAAATATCGACAAAATAGATATAATAGATACATGTATAAGATATATACATAATAGATACAATAGATATAGGTATAAAATATAGACATAAAAGATATAATAGAGGTATAAAATATAGACATAAAAGATATAATAGATATAGATATAAAATATAGACATAATAGATATAGTTATAAAATATAGACATATTAGATATAATAGTTAGGTATAAAATATAGACATAACGGGTATAAAAATATAGGTATGAAATACAGACATAATAGATATAATAGATATAGGTATAAAATATAGACATAATAGATATAATAATTAAAGATATGAAATATACACATAATAGATATAGGTATAAAATATAGACATATTAGATATAATAGATATAAGTATAATATATAGACAAAATAGATATCGGTAAAAATGCAGACATAATAGATACAATAGATATAGGTATGAAATATAGACATAATAGATATAATAGTTAAAGTTATAAAATATAGACATAACAGATATAGGTATAAAATATAGACATAATAGATATAATAGATATAGGTATAAAATATAGACATAACTGGTATAAATATATAGGTATGAAATATAGACATAATAGATAAAGTTAAAAATATAGACATAATAGATATAATGTATATAGTTATAAAATATACATATAACAGCTATAGGTATAAAATATGGATATAATAGGTATAGGTATAAAATATACACATAATAGGTATAATACATATAGGTATAAAATAAAAATAAAATTGATATAGGTATAAAATACAGACATAACAGATATAATAGAAATTCGTATAAAATATATACATAATAGATATAGGTACAAAATGTAGTCATTATAGATATAATATAGGTTTAAAATATAGACATGATATAATCCATATAGGTATAAAATATAGACATAATAGATATAGGTATAAAATATGGACATAATAGATATAATCCATATAGGTATAAAATATAGACATAATAGATATAATAAATATAGGTCTAAAATACATAATAAATATAATAGATATAGGTACAAAATATAGACATAATACATACAGGAATAAAATATAGACCTAATTGATATAATAGGTATAGTTATAAAATATAAACATAATATATATATGTATAAAATATAGACACAATATATATAATAGATGTTGGTATAAAATGCAGACATAATAGAGAGAGTTATAAAATATAGACATAATAGATATAATATATATAGGTTAAAATATAGATACAATAGATATAATAGATATACGTATAAAATATAAATTTAATAGATATTTTAAACATAGGTATAAAATATACATATAATAGATATAATCGATATAATAGATATTGTCATAAAATACAGATATAATAGATAGAATAATATAGGTATAAAGTATCGATGTAAAATATATAATATATACAGGTATAATGTAGAGATATAACAGATATAGGTATAAAATATAGACATATTAGATATAATAGACACAGGTATACAATATAGACAAAATAGATATAATAGATATAGGTATAAAATATAGAAATAATAGATATAATAGATATAGTTATGAAATATAGACAATAGATATAATAGATATATGTATAAGATGTAGACATAATCGATATAATAGATATAGGTATAAAATATATACATAATAGATATAATAGATATAGGTATAAAATATAGACATAATAGATATAATACATATATGTATAAGATATAGACATAACCGATATAATAGATATAGGTATGAAATATAGACATAATAGATATAATAGATATAGGTATAAAATATAGACATAATTTAAATAGGTATGAAATATCGACAAAATAGCTATAAAAGATATAGGTAAAAAATATAGACATAATAGATATAACAAATATAGGTGTAAAATATAGACATAATAGATAAAATAGATATATGTATAAGATATAGACAAAATAGATATAATAGATATAGGTATAAAATATAGACATAAAGATATAATAGATATAGGTATAAAATATAGACATAATAGATATAATAGATATAGGAAAAAGATATAGACATAATCGATATAATAGATATAGGTATAAAATATTGATATAATAAATATAATAGATATAGGTATAAAATATAGACATAATAGATATAATAGGCTAGGTATGAAATATAGATATAATAGATATAATAGATATATGTATAAATATTAGAAATAAAGATACATTAGATATAGGTATGAAATATAGACCATAATAGATATTATAGACACAGATATAAAATATAGATAAAATAGATATAATAGTTACAGTTGTAAAATATGGACATAATAGATATAGATATAAAATATATACATAATAGATTTCATAGATATAGGTATAAAATATAGACATAATAGAGATAACAGATATACGTATAAAATATACACATAATAGATAAAAAAAGATATAGATATAAGATATAGACAGATATAGGAATAAAATATAGACAAAATAGATATAGGTATCAAATATAGACATATATATAATAGATATAGATATAAAATATAAACAGAATAGATATAGTAGAGATCGGTATAAAATATAGACCTAATAGATATAATAGATATAGATGTAAAATATAGACATAGTAGATATCGTAGATATAGGTATAAAATATAGACATAATGGATAAAATAGATATAGGTATAAAATATAGATATAATGGATATAATAGATATAGGTTTAAAATATAGACATAATAGATATAGGTATTAAATATAGACATAATAGATATAATAGAAATAGGTATAAAATATAGACATAATAGATATAATTGATATAGGAATCAAATATAGTGATAATTAATTATAATAGATATAGGTGTAAAATATAGACATAATAGATATAGATACAAAATATAATCATAATGGTTATAATACATATAGGTATGAAATATAGACATAATAGATACAATAGGTATAGTTTAAAACAAAGACATAATAGATATAAAAGATATAGGTATAAGATATAGACATAATAGATATAATAGATAAAGGTATAAAATATAGACATAATAGCTTTAATAGATATAGGTATAAAACATTGATATAATAGATATAATAGATATAGGTATAAAATACAGACATAATGGATATAATAGATATAGGTATAAAATATAGACATAATAGATATAATCGATATAGGTATAAAATACAGACGTAATAGATATCGATATAAAACATAGACATTATAGATATAGGTATAAAATATAGTCATAGATATAATAGATATAGGTAGAAAATGTAAAAATAATAGCTATAATTTAAAGATGTGTATAAAATATAAATGTAATAGATATAATAGATATAGGTGTAAAATATAGACATAGTAGATATAGTAGGACAGAGGTATAAAATATAGACATAATAGATATAATATGTATAGGTATAAATATAGACACAATGGACACAATAGATATAGGTATAAAATATAGACATAATAGATATAGGTATACATATAGACATAATAGATATAATGAAATAGTTATAAATATACACATAATAGATATAATAGATATAGGTATAAAATATAGACAAAATAATTATAATAGATATATGTCATGAAATATAGACAAAATAGATATAGGTATAAAATACAGACATAATAGATATCATAGATATAGGTATGAAATATAGATATAATAAATATAATAAGTATAGGCATAAAATATAGACATAGTAGATATAATTGATATATGTATAAGATATAGACATAGTAGATATAATAGATATAGTATAAAATATAGACGTATAGATATAGTAGATAGATGTATAAGATATACACATTATCGATATAAAAGATGTCGGTATAAAATATAGACCTAATAGATATAATAGATATAGGTATAAAATATAGACACGATTGAAAATAGGTATACAATATAGACAAAAGAGATATAAGATATAGGTATAAAATATAGACATAATAGATATAATAGATATAGTATAAATATAGACAAATAGATATAAGAGATATATGTATAAGATATAGAAATAATCGATATAATAGATATCGGTATAAAATATAGACTAATAGACATATAGATATAGGTATAAAATATAGACATAATAGATTTAATAGATATAGTTATAGAATATAGACACAATAGATATAATAGATATAGGTATAAAATATAGACCTAATAAATATCGGCATAAAATATAGACATAATAGATTTAATATAGTTATAAAACATAGATATAATGGATATAATAGATATAGGTATAAATATAGACATAATAGATATAATATCCGTAAAATTATAGACATAATAGATATAGGTATTAAATATAGACATAAGAGAAATAAGTATAAAATATAGACATAATAGATATAATAGATATAGGTATAAAATACAGACATAGTAGATATGATAGATATTGGCATAAAAGATAGACATAATAGATATAATAGATATAGATATAATATAGAGACATAATAGATATAAAGATATAGGTATAACATATGGACGTAATAGATATAATAGATATAGGTTTAAAATATAGACATATTAGATATTATAGATATAGGTATAAAATATAGTCAGAGTAGATATAATAGATATAGGTATTAAATAAAGACATAATAGATATCGGTATAAAATATACACATAATAAATATAATAGATATAGTTATTAAATATAGACATATTACATATAATAGATACAGGTATAAAATATAATCAGAGTAGATATAATAGATATAGGTATAAAATATAGCCATACTAGATATCGGTATAAAATATAGACATAATGGATATAATAGATATAGGTATAAAATGTAGACATAACTGGTATAGAAATGTAGGTAAGAAATATAGACATAATAGATATAGGTATAAAATATACACATAATAGATTTAATAGATATATGTACAAGATACAGACATAATAGATATAATAGATATAGGTATATATATAGACATAATAGATATACTAGATATAGGTATAAAATATAGACATAATAGATATAGGTATAAAATATCGACATAATAGATATAATAGATATAGGTAGTAATATAGACATAAAAGATATAGGTATAAATATAGACATATTAGATATCATAATTATAGGTATAAATATAGACATAATAGATATAATAGATATAGGAATAAAATACAGACAGATACAACAGATATAGATATACAATAAAGACATAATAGATATAGGTATAAAATATAGACATATTAGATATAACAATTAGAGGTATAAAAATAGACATAATAGATATATTAGATATTGGTATAAAATATAGACATAATAGATATAGATATACAATATAGACTAAATAGATTTAATAGATATAGGTATAAAATATAGACATAATAGATATAATAGACATAGGTATAAAATATAGACATAATGGATATCGGTTTAAAATATAGACATAATAGATTTACTATGTATAGTTATAAATATAGACATAATAGATATAATAGATATAGGTATAAAATATAGACTTATGAGATATTGTTATACAATACAGACATAATAGATATAATATATATAGGTATATAATACAGACCTAATAGACATAATGGATATAGATATAAAATATAGACATAATAGATATAATAGATATAGGTAAAAAATATAGGCATGATAGATATAATAGAGGTATAAAATACAGACATAATAGATATAATTGATAGAATTATAAAATATAGACTAATAGATATAATAGATAGAGGGATAAAATATAGACATAATAGATATAATAATTATAGGTATAAAATACAGACATAATAGATATAATAGATATAGGTATAAAATATAGACATAATAGATATAATAGATATAGGTATAAAACATAGACGTAATAGATATAGGATCAAATATAGACATAATAGATGTAAAGGATGTAGGAACTGAAATATAGACATAATAGGTATAATAGATATAGGTATAAATTATAGGACATAATAGGTATAATTGATATAGGTATAAAATATAGACATAATAGATATAGGTATAAAATATGGACATAATAGTTATAATCGATATAGGTATAAACTATAGATATAATAGATATAGTTATCAAACTTAGACATAAAAGGACCTAGTAGATACAGGTATTAACATATAGATATAATAGATATAGTTATAAAATATAGTTATAATAGATATAATAGATGCACGTATAAAAAATAGATATAATAGATTCCGTTATAAAGTATAGACAATAGAGATATAATAGATATCGGTATAAATATAGATATAATAGATATACTTATAAATATAAATATAATAGATATAAAAGTTATAGGTATAAAATACAGATATAATAGATATAGATATAGGTATAAAATATAGATATAAAGATATAATAGATAAAGGTATAAAATATAAACATAATAGATACAATAGATATGGTATAAAATATAGACGTAATAGATAAAGGTATAAAATACAGACATAATAGATATAATAGATATATGTATAAGATGTAGACATAATCAATATAATAGATATAGGTGTAAAATATAGACATAATAGATATAGGTATAATCTTTAGACATAATAGATAATAGATACAGGTAAAACATATAGACATAATAGATATAATAGATATACGTAAAATATACACATAAAAGATATAATAGATATAGATATAAAAACATAGACATAATAGATATAATAGATAGAGGTATAAATATAGATATAATAGATATAGGTATAAAATATAGATATAATAGATATAATAGATAGACATAATAGATACAATAGATATTGGTAAAAAATATAGATATAATAGATATAATGGATATGGGTATCAAATACACCTGTAATAGATACAGGTATCAAAATATAGATATAGTGCAAATAACAGATGTAGGTATAAAATATAGACATAATAGATATAATAGATATAGGTAAACAATACAGACATAATTGATATAATAGATATAGGTATAAAAGTAGTCATAATAAATATAATAGATATAGGTTTAAAATATAGGACATAGATATAATGGATATAGGTATAAATATAAACATAATAGATATACTAGATATATGAGTAAAATGTAGACATAATAGATATAATAGATATAGGTATAAAATATAGGCAGAATAGATATAGATATAAAATACAGACATAATAGATATAATAGACATAGGTATAAAATATACACATAATAGATAAAAGAGATATAGGTATAAAATGTAGACATAATAGATATAATACATATAGGTATAAATATAGACGTAATAGATATAGGTATAAAATATATACATAATAGATATAGAGATATAGTTGTAAAATACAGACATAATAGTTATAATGGATATAGGTATAAAATATAGACATGATAGATATAATATATATAAGTATAAAATATAGACTTAATAGATATAATAGATATAGGTATAAAATGTAGACATAACAGATATAATAGTTATCGGTATAATATCTAGACATAATCGGTATACAGATACACGTATAAAATATAGACATAATAGATATAGGTATAAAATAAGATATAATAATATAATAGATATATGTATAAAAACAGATATAATATATACAGGTATGAAACATAGACAATAGATATAATAGATATAGGTAGGAAATATAGATATAATAGATATAATTGTAAATATAAATATAATAGATATAATAGATATAGGAAAAAATAAAGATAAGGGATATAGGTTAAAAATATGTTTATAATAGATATAAGTATAAAATATAGATATAATAGGTATATAAATATAGGCAGAAAATATAGACATAATAGATATGTTAGATATATGTATAAAATATAGATATAATAGATATAATAGATATACGCATAAAATATAGATATAATAGGTATAGGTATAAAATATAGATATAATACATGTAATCGATACAGGAATAAAATGTCGATATAATAGATATAATTATAAAAAATAAAATAATAGATATAATAGATATAGGTATCCCAATAGAGATACAATAGATATAGATATAAAATATCGTTATAATAGATATAGGTATAAAATATAAATATAATAGATGTAATAGACATAGGTATAAATATAGACATAATAAATATAATAGATATAGGTATTAAATATAGACTAATAAATATAATAGATATAGGAATACAATATAGACATAATAGATATAATAGTTATAAAATAAAGACATCATAGATATAATAGATATAGGTGTAAAATATAGACATAATAGATATAGATATAAAATGTAGACATAATAGATATAAAAGATACAGTTATAAAGTATAGACATAATAGATATTAATACATATAGGTATAAAATAAAGACATAATAGATATAGGTATAAAATACAGACATAATAGATATAGGTATAAAATATAGACACAATAGATATACTCATAAAATATAGACATAACAGTTATAATAGATATAGGTATAAAATATAGACATAATCGATATAATAGATATAGGTATAAAATACAGCCATAATAGATATAATAGATATAGGTATAAACTATAGATATAATGGATATACGTATAAAATATAGACATAATAGATATAATAGATATAGATATAAAATATAGATAAAATAGATATACGTGTAAAATATAGATATAATAGATATAACATATAGGTATAAAATATACATATAATAAATATAGGTGTAAAATATAGATATAAGAGTTATAATAGATATAGGTATAAAATGTAGATATAATAGATACAGTTATAAAATATAAATATAATAGATACAATCGATATAGGTATATAATATAGACATAATAGATATAATATATATAGCTATAAAATATAGACATAATAGATATAATAGACATAGGAATAAAATATAGACATAATACATATAGTTATAAAACATAGATATAATTGATAAGGTATAAAATATAGACATAATAGATATAATAGTTATAGGTATAAAATAAAGATATAATAGATATAGGTATAAATATAGAAATAATATATATATAGATATAAGTATAAAATATAGATATAATAGGAATAGGTATAAAATATAGATATAATAGATATAATAGATACAGGAATAAAATATAGATTTAATAGATATATTTATAAAAAATAAAAATAATTGATATAATAGATATAGGTATAAAATAGAGATACAATAGATATAGGTATTAAATATAATTATAATAGATATACGTATAAAATATAAATATAATCGATATAATAGATATAGGTATAAAATATAGACATAATAGATATAATAGATATAGGTATTAAATATAGACTAATAGATATAATAGATATAGGTATATAATAGAGACATAATAGATATAATAGATAAAAGTATAACATATAGACATAATAGATATAATAGATATAGGAATGAAATACCGACATAATAGATACTATAGATATAGGTATAAATTATAGACCAAAAGAGATGTAATAGACATAGGTATAAATATAGACATAGTAGATATAATAGATATAGGTGTGAAATATAAACATAATAGATATAATAGAGAGAGGTATAAAATATAGACATAATAGATATAGGTATAAAATACAGACATCATAGATATAACTAGATATAGGTATAAAATATAGACATAATAGACATAGTTAAAAAATAGAGACACAAAGATATAAAAATATACGCATAAAATATACACAGAATAGATATAATAGATATAGGTGTAAAATATAGACAAAATAGATGTAGATATGAAATACGGACACACTATAATATAATGGATATAGTTATAAAATATAGACATAATATATAGTTATAAAATATAGACATAATAGTTATATAGATATAGATATAAAATACAGACAAAATAGATATAGGTATAAAATAGAGACCTAATAGATATAACAGATACAGTTATAAAATATAGAAGTAATAGATATTATAGATATAGGTATAAGATATAAACATAATATATACTGGATATGAGCATAAAATATTGACATAATAGATATAATAGATATAGGTATGAAATACAGACATAATAGATATAATATATATAGTTATAAAATATAGACATAATAGATCGGATATATATAGGTATAAATACACACATAATAGATATGATAGATATAGGTATAAAATAAAGACATAATAGATATAATAGATATAGGTGTAAAATATAGACATAATAGATAAAATAGATATAGGTATAAAACATAGACATCATAGATAAAATCGATAGAGGTATAAAATATAGATATAATTGATATAGGTATAAAATATAGATATAATAGATATAATATATAGACATAATAGATATAATAGATATAGGTATAAAATATCGATTTAATAGATATAATGGATATGGGTATCAAATATTCATATAATAGATATAGGTAAAAAATATAGATATAGTGCTTATCATAGATATAGGTATAAAATACAGACATAATAGTTATAATAGATAAAGATATGAAATATAGACATAATAAATATAATAGATATTGGTATTAAAAAAGAGACATAATAGATATAGGTATAAAATATAGACATAATATATAATAGATATAGGTATAAAATACAGACATAAGAGTTGTAATAGATATAGGTATAAAATATAGACATAGTAGATATAATAGATATAGGTATAAATGTAGACATAATATATATAGGTATAAAATGTAAACATAATAGATATAATAGGTTTAGGTATAAAATATAGAAATAATAGATATAATAGATATAGGTATAAAATGTAGACATAATAGATATAAAAGATACAAGTATAAAATATAGATATAATAGATATAAGTATAAAATATAGATATAATAGATATAATAGATATACGTAAAAACAATAGATATAATAGATACAGGTATAAAATGTAGACAATAAATATAATAGATATAGGTATAAACTATAGATACAATAGATATAATTAGAAAAAATATAAATACAATAGGTATTATTGATATAGGTAAAAAACATAGATATTATGTATATAGGTATAAAATATGGTTATAATAGATATAGGTATAAAATATAGATATAATACATATAATAGATATAGGTATAAAATATAGACATAACAGCTATAACAGATATAGTTATAAAATATCGACATAACTGTTATAATAGATATAGGTATAAAATATAAACATAATAGATATAGGTAACAATATTTAGACATAATACATGTAATAGATATACGTGTATAATACAGACATAATAGATATAATAGATGTAGGTATAAAATATAGACATAATAGATATAATAGATATAGGTATAAAATATAGACACAATAGATATAATAGATATAGGTATAAAATATAGACATAATAGATATAGGTATAAAATATAGACATAATAGATATAATAGTTATATGTATGAAATACAGACATAATAGTTATGATAGATATAGGTATAAAATATAGACAAAATAGATGTAATAGACATAGGTACAAAATATAGACATAATAGATATAATAGATATCGGTATACAATATAGACATAAAAGATATAATAGATAGGGGTATAAAATATAGATATAATAGTTATAGTTATAAAATATCGATATAATAGACATAGTACATATAGGTATAAAATATAGATATAATAGATATAATTATAAAATATAAATATAATAGATATAATAGATATAGGTATAAAATATAGATATATAGATAAAATTATAAAATATAAATATAATAGATGTAATAGATAAAGGTATAAATATAGGTATAATAGATATCGGTTTAAAAGATAGAAGAGATATAGTTATAGAATATAGATATAATAGATATAATAAATATAGGTATAAAATATAGACATAATAGATATAATAGATATAGGTATAAAATATAGACATAATAGATATAATAGATATAGGTATACAATAGAGACATAATAGATATAATAGATACAGGTACAAAATATATATATAATAGATATAGGCATAAAATATAGATATAATAGATATAATAGACAGTGGTATAAAATATAGACATAATAGATATAATAGATATAGTTAAAATATATAGACATAATAGATATAATAGATATAGGTATACAATATAGACATAATAGACATAATAGATATAGGTACAAAATATAGACATAATGGATATAAAAGATATAGGTAAACAATATAGATATAATAGATATAGGTATAAAATATAGACATAATAGATATAATAGATAGAGGTATAAAATATAGACAAAATAGATATAATAGATATAGGTATAAATTATAGACATAATAGATATAGTAGATAAAGGTATAAAATATAGACATAATAGATACAATAGATATAGGTATGAAATACAGACATAATAGATATAATAGATACAGATATAAAATATAGATAAAATAGATATAATAGATAGGTATAAAATATAGACATAATAGATAAAATGGATATAGGTAAAAAATATAGACATAATACACATAATAGATATAGGTATAAAATATAGATAAAATAGATATAATAGTTAGAGATATAAAATATAGACATAATAGATACAGCTATAAAATATAGAAATAATATATATAAGTATAAAATACAGATATAATTTATATAATAGATATGCGTATAAAAAATAGGTATCATAGATACAGGTATAAAATATAGACAATAGATATAATAGATATAGGTATGAATATAGATATAATAGATATAATTATAAAAAATATAAATAAAATATGTATAATTGATATAGGTAAAAACATAGATATAACGAATATTGGTATAAATATGGTTATAATAGATATAGGTATAAAATATAGATATAATAGATATAATCGATATAGGTATCAAATATAGACATATAGATCTAATAGATTAGGTATAAAATATAGACGTTATAGATATAATCGATATAGGTATTAAATATGGACATAAGAGACTATAGGTATAACTTATAACATAATAGATATAATAGATATAGGTAAAAAAATATAGACTTAAGAGATATAATAGATATAGGTATAAATATAGACATAACAAATATAATCGATACAGGTATAAAATATAGGACATAATAGATATAGGTATAAAGAATCGACATAACAGATATAATAGATATCGGTTTTGTAAAATATAGACAAATATATACAAAAGATATAGGTATAAAATATAGACATAATAGATATGATGTATATAGGTATAATATATAGACATAATAGATATGATAGATATAGGTATAAAATACAGACATAATAGATATAGGTATAAAACATAGACATAATAGATATAATAGATGTAGGTGTAAATATAGACATAATGGATATGGGTATAAAATATAAACATAATAGATATAAGAGATACAGGTATAAAATATAGACATAAGAGATATAATAGATACAGGAATAAAATATAGACATAATAAATATAATTGATACAGTTATAAAATATAGATATAATACATATATTAGATATATATATAAAAAAAGATATAATAATTAGAGGTATAAAATATGGACAATAGATATAAACAGATATAGGTATAAAATATAGATATATAGATATAATTATAGAAAATATAAATATAATAGGTATAATTGGTGTAGGTAAAAAACATAGTTATAATGTATATAGGTATAGAATATGGTTATAATAGATATAGGGATAAAATATAGATATAATAGATATATGTATGAAATATAGATATAATTGATATAGTCATAAAATAGACATAAGAGATATAATAGATATAGGTATAAAATATAGACAAAATAGATATAATAGATATCGGTATAAAATATAGACATAATAGATATAATAGATAGAGGGAAAAAATATAGACATAATAGATATAATAGATATAGGTATAAATTATACACATAATAGATAAAATAGATATAGGTATAAAATATAGACATAATAGATATAATAGACACAGGTATAAAATATAGACATAATGATAGAATTGATATAGGTATAAAATATAGACATAATAGATATAAGCAGGTATAAAATATAGACATAATAGATATAGATATAGGTATAAAATATAGGCATAATATGTATAATAGATAAAGACAGACATAATAGATATAGGTATAAAATATAGAAATAATATATATAATAGATAAAGTTTATAAAATACAGATATTATAGATTGATGTATAAAATATGGACATTAGAGATATAATAGATAGAGGTATAAAATATAGACAAAATAGATACAATAGATATTGCTATAAAATACATACAATAGATATAATAGATATCGGTATAAAAGATAGACATAATAGATATAATAGATACAGACATAATAGATCTATAGATATAGGTATAAAATATAGACATAATACATATAATCGATACAGTTTATAAAATATAGATATAATAGTTTGAGATATAAATACAGGCATAAGAGATATAATAGATAGAGGTATAAAATATAGACAAAATAGATATAATTAGCTATTGCTATAAATATATATACAATAGATATAATAGATGTAGGTATCAAAGATAGACACCTAATAGATATAATAGATACAGACATAATAGCATCTAATTAGAGATGGTATAAAATATAGTCCATAATAGATAGAATATATATAGGTATAAAATATAGACATAGTAGATATAATAGATATACATATAATATAGACCATAATAGATATAGGCATAAATATGGACATAATAGATGTAATGGATATAGGTCTAAAATAAATACATAATAGACATAGGTTAAATATAGATATAATTAGAAATAATATGTAGTTATAAAACATCGACAAAATAGATATAATAAAATAGAGGTATAAAATACGACATAATGATATAATAGATATAATGGATAGCGGTTCAAAATATAGACATAATAGATATAATAGAGGTATAAATTATAGACATAATAGATATAATATAGATATGGTATAAATTACTAGACATAATAAATATAATAGATAGACCTATAAAATTTAGGCATAATAGATATAACTGATAGACGTATAAAATATAGACAAAATAGATATAATAGATAAAATAGATAGAAGTATAAAATAAGACATAATAGATATGCCAGATAGAGGTATAAAATATAGACATAATAGATGTAATAGACAGAGGCATACAATACAGACCTAATAGATGTAATAGATTAAGATATAAATATAGACATGAAAGATATAATAGATGGAGGTTATAAATAAATATAGACAATAGATATAAAGATACAGGTATATAAAATACAGACATAATAGGAACAATAGATATAGACAAAATAGATATAATAGATATAGGTATATCATATAGACTAATAGATATAATACATATAGGGTATACAATACAAAATAATAGATATAATAGATATAGGTATTAAAATATAGACATAATAGACAAATAGATATTGGTATAAAACTATAGACATAATAGATATATATGATACAGGTACAAAATATAGATATAATAGATATAGGTATGAAATATAGATACAAATAGATATAATGGATACAGGTACAAAAAAGATATAATAGATACAGGTATAAAATATAGCCAATAGATATAATAGATATATGTATAAAATATAGATATACTAGAAATAATGGATATAGCTATCAAATATAGATATAATAGATATAGGTATAAATATAGATATAGTGGATATAATGGATATAGTCATCAGAAATAGACATAATAGATATAATAGATATAGGTATAAAATATTGTCATAATAGATATAATAGATAAAGATATAAAATATAGACATAATAGATATAGGTATAAAGTATAGACACAATAGATATAATAGATATAGGTATAAAATATAGACATAAGAAGCATAGAAGATAAAGGTATAAAATATAGACATAATTGATATAATAGATATAGGTAGAAAATATAGACAGAATAGATATGGGTATAAATATAAACATAATAGATATATTAGATATAGGTATAAAATATCGACATAAGAGATATAATAGATATAGGTTTAAAATATAGACATAACATATATAATCGATACAGGTATAAAATATAGACATAATATAGGTGTATAGTATTGACATAATAGATACAATAGATATAGGTATAAAATATAGACATAATACATACAATAGATATAGGTATAAAATATAGACATAATACATACAATAGATATAGGTATAAAATATAGACATAACAGATATAATAGATATAGGTATAAAATATAGACATAATAGATGTAACAAATATAGGTATAAAATAGAGACATAATACATTTAATGGATATAGGTATAAAATATATACATAATAGATATAGGTATAAAATATAGACATAATAGATATAATAGATATAGGTATAAAATATACACAAAATAGATAAAATAGATAAAGGTATAAAATATAGACATAATAGACATAATAGATATAGGTATAAAATATAGACCTAATACATATAATAGATATAGGTATAAATATAGACAGAATAGATAAAGGTATAAAATATACACATAATATATAATAGATATAGGTATAAAATATACACATAATAGATATAATAGATAGAGGTATAAAATGTAGACATAATAGATAATAGATATAGGGATAAAATATAGACATAAAAGACTTAATACATATAGGTATAACATATAGACATCATAGATATAATAGATATAGGTATATAAATATAGACCAAAATAGATATACGTATATGAAATATAGACATAGTAGATACAATCGACAGAGGTTATAAAAATATAGACCTAATAGATATAGGTATAAAATATAGACATAATAGATAGAATAGATAGAGAGATAAATATAGATAATAGATATAGGTCTAAAATATAGACATAAATATAAGAGATATAAGATATAAAAATATGGACATAATAGATATAATAGATATAGGTACAAACTATAGACAGAGTAGATATAATAGATATAGGTAACAGCTATAGACATAATAGATATAATAGATATAGGTATAAAATATAGAAAGAGTAGATATAATAGATATAGGTATAAAATATAGACATAATAGATATAATTAGATATAAGGTACAACACTATAGACAGAGTAGATATAATAGATATAGGTAAAAATATAGACATAATAGATATCTATAGATATAGGTATAAAATATAGACACAACTGGTATAAAAATACAGGTAGGAAATGTAGACACAATAGATATAATAGATATATGTATAAGATATATACATAATAGATACAATAGATAAAGGTATAAAATATAAACATAATAGATATAATAGATAGAGTTATAAAATATAGACATAATAAATATAGGTATAAAACACAGACATTTTAGATATAATCGTTATAGGTATAAAATATGGACATAAGAGATATAATAGATATAGGTATAAAATATAGACATAATAAATATAATAGTTATAGGTATAAAATATAGACATAGTATATATAACAGATATAGGTATAAAATATAGACATAATAGATATCAGTATAAAATATAGACATAAAGGATATAATAGATATAGGTATAAAATATAGACATAATAGATATAAAAGATATAGGTATAAAATACAGACAAAAGAGATATAGGTATTAAATATAGACATAATAGATATAGTAGAAATAGGGATAAAAATAGACATACTAGATATAATAGATGTACGTGTCAAATAGAGACATAATAATTTTAATAGATATAGGTATAAAATATAGACATAATAGATATAATCCATAAGGTAAAAATATAGACATAATAGATAAACGTATAAAAATATAAATATAAAAGATAAATATAGGTCTAAAATATAGACATAATAAATATAATAGACTATAGTTACACAATATAGACTAATACATATAGGTATGCAATATAGACATCCTAGATGTAATAGGTAGAGTTGTAAAATATAAACATAATAGATATAGGTGTAAATATAGACACAATATATATAATAGATATCGTTTATAAAATATAGACATAATAGATACTAGTTATAAGTTATAGACATAATAGATATACTAGATATAGTTATAAAACTATAGATACAATAGTTATCATAGATCTAGTATAAAATATAGATATAATAGGTATTATAGGACATAGGTATAAAATATAAATATAATAGATAAAATCGATATAATGAATATTGGCATAAATACAGATATAATAGATAGAATAATATAGGTATAAAGTATAGATGTAACACATATAAAAATACAGGTAAATAAATAGATATAATAGATATAGGTATAAAATATAGACATATTAGATATCATAGATATAGGTATAAAATATAGGACAAAACAGATATAATAGTTTATAGCTATAACATATAGACATAATAGATATAGATATAAAATATAGACATAATACATATAGGTATAAAATATAGACATATTAGATATAATTATAGGTATAAAATATAGATATAATAGATATAATAGATATAGGTATAAAACACAGACACAATAGTTATGATAGCTATAGGTATAAAACTACAGACATAATAGATATAGATATAAAATATAGACATAATAGATTTATTAGATATAGGTATATAATATAGACATAAGGGATATAATAGATAAACGTATAAAATATAGAGAATAGATAAAATAGTATAGATATAAAATATAGACATAATAGATATACGTATAAAATATAGACAAAATAGATTTAAAAGATAGAGGTATAAAATATAGATATAAAGATAAAATAAATATAGGTATAAATATAAACGTAATAGATATAGGCATAAAATATAGAATTAATGGATATAATAGATATAGGTATAAAATATAGACATAATGGATTATAATAGATATACGATAAAATACAGACATAATAGATATAATAGATATAGGTGTTAAATATAGACATAATAGATATTATAGATATACGAATAAAATATAGACACTAATTGAAATAGGTATAAAATATAGACAAAATAGATATAAAAGATCTAGGTATAAAATATAGACATAATAGATACAATAATTAGGTATAAAATATAGACATAATAAATATAATAGACATGTGTATAAGATATAGACATAATAGATATAATAGATATAGGTCTAAAAATATAGACAATCGTAGATATAATAGATATAGGTAATAAAATATATACAAAATAGATATCGGTATAAAATATAGACATAACAGATATAATATATATGTATAAAAATATAGACATAATTGATATATTACTTACAGGTATAAAATATAGACATAACAGATATAGGTATAAAATATATAGACATAATAGATATAATAGATATAGGTATAAAATCTAGACATATTATATAATAGACATAGGTATAAAAATATACACAGAGTAGACATAACAGATATAGGTATAAAATATAGATATAATAGATATAGGTATAAAATAAAGACCATAATGTAATAATAGATATAGGTATGAATATAGACATATAGATATAATAGATATAGGAATAAAATACAGACATAATTAAAATAGGTATAAATATAGAAAAAATAGGTATAATAAATAATGGTATAAAATATAGAATAATAGATACAATAGATATATGTATAAGATATAGACATTAATAGGATATAATAGATAAGATATATAAATATAGACAAAATATATATAATATGTATAGGTATAAAATATAGACATAATAGATATAATAGAAATATGTATAAGATACAGACATAATAGATAAAATAGATATAGGTAGAAAATATAGATAAAATAGATATAATAGAAGTATCAACTATGGACATAATAGATATAATAGATATAGATATAAAATATAGAACAGAATAGATATAGGTATAACATATAGACATATTAGATATAATAGTTATAGGTATAAAATATGGACATAATAGATATAATAGATATCGGTATAAATATAGAACATCATAGATATAATAGATATAGGTATAAAATAATAGACTAGTAGATATAATAGATATAAGCATAAAATATAGACATAATCCATATAATAGATATAGGTATAATATATAGACATAATTGATATAATAGATATAAGGTATAAAATATAGACATTATACATATAATACACATAGGTATAAAATATAGACATGTTAGATATAATAGACATAGGTATAAAATATAGACAGAGAAGATATAATAGATATTGGTATAAAATATAGACATAATGGATACAATAGATATAGGTATAAAATATAGACATAATATATACGTTTTAAATATAGACATAACAGATATAATAGAAATAGATATATAGACATAATAGATATAATAGATATAGGCATCAAATATAGACATAATAATTACAATATATATAGGCATAAAATGTAGACATGATAGATATAGGTACAAAATATAGACATAATGGTTATAATAGATATAGGTATGAAATATAGACAAATAGATATATAATAGATATAGGTTTAAAATAAAGACATAATAAACATAATAGATATAGGTATAAGATATAGACATAATAGATATAGGTATAAAATACATACCTAAAAGTTACAATATGTATAGGTATAAAATATAGACATAATAGACATAATAGATATAGGTATAAAATACAGACATAATAGATATAGTAGATATAAGTATAATATAGATAAGAGATATACGTATAAAACACAGACAAAATGGATATAACAGATATAGGTATAAAATATAGGCATAATACATATAATAGATATAAGTATAAAATATAGAAAAGATATAATAGATATAGGTATAAAATATAGATATAATAGATACAATAGATATATGTATAAGATATAGACATTATCGATAGAATAGATATAGGTATAAAATATAGACATAATAGGTATAATAGATATATGTATAATATATAGACATAATCGATATAATAGATATAGTTATAAAATATAGACATAATTGATAAATAGATATAGGTATAAAGTATAGACATAACTGGTATAAAAGTGCAGGTATGAAATATAGACACAATCGATATAGGTATGAAATATACACATAATAGTTATAATAGCTATATGTATAAGATATAGACATAAATATATAATAGATATAGGTATAAAATATCGATATAATAGATATAATAGATATAGCTATAAAATACAGACATAATAGATAAGATATAGGATCAAAATACAGACATATTTGAAATAGGTATAAAATATAGAGAAATAGATGTAAGAGATATAGGATAAAATATAGACATAATAGATATAATAGATATATGCATAAGATACATACATAATAGATACAATAGATATAGGTATAGAATATAGACATAATAGATACAATAGAGGTATAAAATATAGACATAATAGATATAATAGATATAGATATAAAATATAGATATAATAGATATAGGTATAAAATATAGACATAATAAATATAGGTATAAAATATAGACAAATAGATATAATAGAAACATGTATAAAATATCGACACAATAGATATAATAGATATAGGTATCAAATATAGACATGATAATTATAATAGATAAAGGTAAAAAATATAGACAGAATAGATATAGGTAAAAAATATAGACATAATGGTTATAATAGATACGGGTATGAATATACACATAATAGATATAATAGATATAGGTTTAAAATAAAGACATAATAGATATAATAGATATAGGTATAAAATATAGACAT